>NC_031976.2:16811343-17111343 GCF_001858045.2 Oreochromis niloticus | reverse complement strand
GTACACTAAGTAAGAAATCTCAGTCACTCACTGAACGTGCTCCTGTGACTGACCGGCATGTCATGGAGTGGGTGGGAGGTATTATCCAACATTGTCTTTATCTTGGACAACATCCGCCTCTCCAACACCACCTTAAGGGAGTCCAGCTCCATCCCCACAACATTACTGGCCTTACTGATCAGTTTATTGAGTCTGTTGGCATCTGCGACCCTCAGCCTGCTCCCCCAGCATGCAATAGCATAGAGGATCGCACTGGCCACAACAGACTCGTAGAAAATCCTTAGCACTGTCCGGCAGATGTTGAAGGACCTCACTCGCCTCAAAAAATAGAGACAACTCTGGCCCTTCCTGTAAAGTGCTGTGGTGTTTTTAGCCCAGTCCAGTTTATTGTCAATGTATAACCCGAGGTATTTATAGTCATCCGCAATGTCAACATTGACCCCCTGGATTGAAACAGGGGTCCAGTGTTTCCTGGTCTTCCTGAAGTCCAAGATCAATTCCTTGGTCTTTGCCATGTTGAGCTGCAGATGATTCTTCTCACACCACGTGACAAAGGAGTCGACCACAGGCCGGTACTCTGTTTCATCATCCCTGCTGATGCACCCAACCACTGCAGAGTCATCAGAAAACTTCTGAAGATGGCAGGTCTCTGTGCAGTGACTGAAGTCTGTGGTGTAGAGGGTGAAATGGACGTTTCCACAGTGACAATCGCTTTGAAGTCTCTTTGAGCTGCTTTTCAACTTTTTTTTTTTTTTGGCAGTTTTGTGGTCACACATAGACCCCCAATAAAGATCAAAGGTGTGTCCTCATTAGAAAACAGATTTGTGTTTGGCTTGTGCGACTGGTTATTATGTGACAATGCATTTCAGGTCATGTTACAGAATACAGAAGGTAAAAGTAATCTAATAGGTAGTTTACCAAGTAACTTTCTCTGGGGAGTAATTAAGCAACAATTTCCATTACTTTTAAGAAAAGTATAAGGAATGTGTAATGCACAACTTTTATTGAATAATGACCCCAATGTTGGTAGTGAAGGAGGACATGCAGAAGGTTGGTGGACAGAGAAAGATTCTAGGGATCGGGTGTAATGTGGGCGGATGGCCCCTAAAGGGAGCAGAAAAAGGAAGAAGAAAAAGAAGAAGAAGGACTGAAATGTCGCCTTTTGACCTCGAAAGTATTTCTTGCATTGGTTCTTTTTAGTAATATCTACTAACACGCCGAAAATTAAAGAAATAAATCCAGAAAATGACCTGTAAAGTAATCCTGTCTTGATATTGTACAGAGTAAAATTTTCTGGCACAACTTCACCTACTTCCATCAAGAGACACAACTACAAGTGCTGCTGGAGTATTAAGCCCTTGATACACAGTCTGTCTGGTACCTTGGGAAATCAGTGAATCATTTTAATCTGTCCAGTTTAAAATATTAAAGAAAAATATCAAGCCAACACTGCTAAATTATTGCTGAGTCATAATTTCACAATAGAGATATACTGAAAAACACAAACCTCTGTTACTCATGTGTGAGCGTAGGTGTTTATCAGCACTAGACAAGAAAACACTGAAATGTTAGGGCCCATTTACCCAAACCCTGTGATTATACACTTAAGGTTAAAATATAACGCATTCCCATCCAGCACAGGCAAGTTCTTCACCCTGTTATTGCTATGAGACACTCACATAGTCTGCTTCACTCCTCCTCCAACCTGTATCTTCTGTTCTTCTTAACCCTAACCCTTCTTCCTTCCTTCCGTATTTGCTACTCTAATGCTTGCTTAGATTATATGGAAAGCATAAAAACTTCTGTATGATCTGTATGACTTATGCAGTGCCATGCTTGTTTTCTGTCAGACAGAGCTGAGGTTGAGTATTCATATTCACTAGGTCTGCTGAGGGGGACTGCGGTTTAAAGTAGGGACAAATGTAAGGAAGTGGTTTGGGTTACTGAGGTGCAGCTTTTTTCCCTGTGTGTGGTTTATTCGTGGAAAAAAAATAACATTTCCTACCCTTATGAGCAAAAACGGTTGGCAGTTTTGACTTGAAAAACTAAATTCCTGACCTCTCCGCACAAGTGAGACGCGGGTTTGATTTCCAGTCAGCGCCGCAATAAGATCAACAAACCTTTGAAGTTGCAAGACACAGCAGATTCCCACTGCTTGTGACTTTATGGCAGTGTAACGGAGGTGTAGAAGTTTCAACACTTATGTTCCCCCATGAAATGACTCGGGGATTTACACATTCCTTTTTAGAGTTTCGAAAAGTTGCAAGGTCACACTGTTTTGCACTCAAAAGCAAAATACTGGGTGTATTACAGTGACGCTGGAAGCTGCAGTATGTCATTAGTACTTCACACTTATGTTCCCCCATGAAATGACTCGGGGATTTACACATTACTACTGTGAATATTTCTGTCAACATTATTTGCATCATTAAAACATTTTTGGCTTTATTGCTTTTCCACTGATAATGTTGACCTACTTCTCATTTCATTATCAAAACATGAATGCAGAAAACAACTTCATTCCCTCTACTGAAAATTTAAAGGATAATTTGTGCTACTGAGAAACAGGGCAGTTATTAAAATATCTATAGCTTTGATGAGAAGTATCACAACAGTGTTGAATTTAAAAAGAAAAATTGCTTGGACACTGTTATCATAATGGACAGGTTTTTTGACGGGGCTCCCACACAAACGCAGAGCAGAGGCTGAAGCATCACCAAATATGCTTCCAAACCAACTTCCTTCCAAGCCAAAGACTAGAACATATGATGAAGCATATCTTGCCTTTGGCTTCACCTGCACAACAGCTGTCGTTCGGATCCCCGACAGAATTTGTTTCCCCTGCGTCGGGAGCACATGCTGCGCTCTCCAAATCACGGACAAACAGTATCCCACATTCTTGATTTTTAGTTCACAAACACTTCTTATAACGACTAACTGCTCCTTAAACTTTGGAGGTTTTCGCTCTTTATACAGTAAAGTTACAGGAGGATAAAAATAATTATCAGGCAAAATGTACTACGTTTGTTAAAATAATCCCGTTCTCCGATGAGAACAATAAATATATAATTTTCTGTTGTAACCCTCAAACTGAATGGTAATGTAACGACACCCATTTTTCACTTTTTCACCTCCACGATTAATTGTCTGTAATGGAGGCGGAGTAAACTGGATCTGCACTCCGTTCCCAGCGAATGCTCGCGACGCAGGGGGAACAAATTTTGTCGGTGACACCTACCTTGGCACAGCAGAGTGAAGCTGACCCCCCACCCACTTGAAACGTAAAGGCAGTTAGTGCTTTGTTTGTGCTGATTTGTGCAGGTAAAATTATCATTTGTGCTGCTACGGTTTCTGAGATATAACGATTTTAATTCTTACGGCCTACGCTATAACACCAATGTCTGTGGTAGTGAGTTTCAGCAGCTGTGGAGTTATGCACTTTTATAGAAGACTGTCCACTTTTTTAGGCTTGCTGTGTATTTATTTTTAAGAATGTTTTGTGTGTTTCCGTACATTTTAGTAAACCAATTTAGTCAGCGGAAAGGTCGATATTTCTGATGCTACCAGAAACGTACACAAGGTAGGCTAAAGTTTTTATTTTTTTCTGTGGAAAACTATGAGTTACATGTGAAATGATTCATGTATACCGAAATTATTTTTGTCTCAATGATTTTGTTTTTAATTATATATGTTGATTAGTATCAATGTAGCTGTCTCAGAAAATAAATATGTGTTTGCTTTCACATTAATTTCAAGTGCTATTTTGAGTATGCTTTTTGATAGGTTGCCACCTACATGTAGAAAATTGAATATTCCACAGCACCTAGGCGAGGGATCATCAACCTGTGGCTCTAAAGCCACATGTGGCTCTCTGGCCCCTCCACTGTGGCTCTTATAAGAGCAAGTAAGTTATGTTTTATTATAAAGACAACAAGAAGGGGCTCTGTTAGCAGTTTGTTTTTTATGAAATATCTGCATTGGCTATTCATAGAATGTACAAGGCTTTTAGAAGTGATTTAATGTTTCTTAGCTTCAAAACTATTTGCTGTAAATTTCAGGTTGGTTGCCCATCTTTCCTAATTTTGCATTTTTATGGAAAGGACTCACTTAGCTGGCTTCATTTTAACAAATACTTTTTGCCATTAAAGGTTAGATGATTCATTTTGTTCTAAATTCTAAAGATAAACATTTTTATTTACATTTCCAAAGCTTTCACGATACAACAACTCATTTTCTAGATATTTATCAGCTCTTTCTTCTTTTAGGCTCTAGACACGTTTTGTAGGGGAAAAGGGGCACTTTGAACTGAAAAGGATGTTGACCCCTGACCTAAGCCATGAGGTCAACACAAAACAAATACAGAAAAAATTATTGACAGAAAAATGGAACGGTTACTTTCAAGAGGCTACAGGTGAAGGTGAATGGGTGTGTAAAAGCAAATATACATCAGACTGACAAAGAAAAGAGTGTAAAAGGATTTTTAATTTTGAAATTTAACTTTATTTGAAAAACTGAACTTACTGATAAAAGAAACTAGCCATATTGAACACATGTAACTGTAATGAACCAAATAAAACAGAAAAATGCATGCAACACTCATTATACTGTGTATAACACAGCATGGGGTTGTATTTTCTTCTTTTCAGATGCTCCTGTCACTCCATTTCCCAGGTCATCATAGAACTCCGACACAGATGGAGCTCTCCTGCAGTATGCAGTGTAATGCCCCAAACCACCACTAGTCATCTTTACATGTAAAGCAATTAATGCCCTCAAAGTGAACGACTTTCCTTGGAGAACCAGGTTGGAGGGAAATTCACTTAATGGAAATTCTGTTTGGTTTGCAAAGTCAGTATCAATCCACACGATATCTCCAATGTTGTAGCTGTGAGTAATTGTCCCTGCACAGTGCTCATTTCCTGTGGTGCTGTCTTCTGTTTTGAATTCTGATGGACACAGAGATTGATTGGAGAGTGGCCTGAGGCAGGTAGACTCAGGTAGGCCAAGTCCTGCTTCCACAGCAGTGCCAAGATGAGCCATACCAGACTCTTTGAGGACACAGATAGCAGGACAAACAAATGGCTCTTCCCTTTTCATCCCTTTTCTGAGGTAGCAGTGCTGTGAAGAGCAGTGTTTTGTAAAATAAACACTTGATATGTTCCTCATTGCCTTAGCAATTACAGCGGAGACATTGCACTGAGCATCGATTTGGATTTCACCAGACATCAACTGGACAGCTTCAAACATTACACTAAGCAGCTCTGCCCTCCTTTATGTTTGTTGGGTCACACCATCTGTGGCAATGGCTTTCACCAGCTGCAAGACTTGGTTTTCAATGTCTTTCAGAACAGCATTGTGAAATGTGTAGCTGTCACAGAAGGCACAACACAAGCACTGAAAAAATGCATCAAATGCACAGGTATTGAGCACAGAGATCGTTGATTCCCCTAATCTAATAGGCTGATGATGGTTTCCATTTTTTAATAATCCCACCTTCACTCTTTTGGCCCCAAAAGATTCATCTGTATGGAGCTATTCGGTACATGGAGAGAGGTAGGAAGTCGTCTTCCTTTTTGGGTGGAACAGCCCCTCCAGTTCTCAACTGCATCTTCATCAGCCGGAGGAATGTTTGTGGCAGCATCAGATCCCACAAATGGGTGAGCATCCATTTTTATTTTGTCTTCTGCACTGTGAGTCGTCATGGATCCAGAATTGGCATCTGTGACTTTCAGTGATCCCACTGTTTCCTCGTCTTTGGTCTTTTCTTTTGCAGAACAAATCTGCATATTTCCCTCGATGAAGGAAAGATGACGAGCAATAAAGCAATCGACTCGAACAGGCAAGTTTTCATGTTTGAAAAGGCCCTGTTTTATGTTTTTGAACTCAGCTTCTGTGGTGGATTTTTGTATGATATGTATAACTATGTAGCTATATACACTATATATCTATGTGCACTGAACATATATATTTTAACTTTCATGTAGAGTGTTAAGCACAAGACATTTTGCTTCACCGAGGTTTATTAAGGTGGTACAGTAACAGGGCAGTTAATGTAAGGGGAGAGTTCTCCTGAATAATTTACTCTCCGGTAACTAACCTTCCCTAATACACGCTCAACGTCTTTCATGCAGCACAACCAAAACAGTAACATTGTAACAGAGATCCTGAACACATCACAATAAAATATCATACGATATAATCACTCACACACACACACACACATACTTTGAACCCACACTGAAGTGTTTTTATATATGAGAAAGCATGTAACCTATGTATTATATGTTATAAGATTGTGCCACTTGCTGTATAAGATGTAATAATTAGGATTAATGTGTGATGTTTGACCGTGTCATGACCTATTGTGATAAGCCAGAGCAAGGGGTAGTCAGAGTCCTGACTGGCCTTTGGCCAAAACCTTGGCCGCTACCTGACCCCTGCAGCTGTGTTTGGGCGCGTGGGAAAGTTACCCAGCAGCAGGGGCGGGGATACTGGTCCTCTGGTCCCTAGAGGACCAGAGGACACCCCAGCTCTTTTTCTCCTGCTGCTACTTCCTGTCCGTCTCTGTGTTGCTCTACTGTCTGTGCTTAAGGCTGTACACCCCGGGGTTTTGCTTTGCTTGCTTTCTGCTATGTAATTTTCTTGCTAAATGTCTGTATGTATTTTTTCTGCTGTTCATATGATTCAGTGTATTAAACTCTGTTCCAAGAATTCTACTCTTTTACAGAGCATCTTTTTGAGTGTATTGATTTTAATTGGATCTAAAAGGGTTGGATCTCCACATCGTTGGTGGGAGAAGGTTATCAGGATGGCTTCAAAAATGTGCGACCACACTTCTACAGTGGCTGAACTTGCTGTGATCCTGGTGCTTTGGAAGAGAGGGACCATTATTCCTGTCCAGAGTGGCAAGTAACTTGCCAGTATTATTATATGGGGAATAAGCTCAGGGAAAAGTGAATATTATCTCTATCCCTGTTTGCTGCAGCAAGTGACCTGCTCTCCTCACATATTTCTGTTACCCACTGTCATAGGTCAGTCTGGATCTCATCAACTGAATCCACTTTTTCACTTTCCTCTGTCTGTTCATCTGGAGTGATGATGGAGTCTTGAGCAATTTGGGATTTCAGGTATTTTTTGCACCTTTCTGAAGGAAGAGGGGCTCCAGAACTGTCATCACCTAACCAGCATTTGCACCACTGGGACACTGGAGCAATTGTTTTCTGTCAGAATACCTTGATAAAGTAAGATATGGCCAGATTTGCCATTTGGTCTCAGCAGTTTTTTCACAACTGAACTGGTTGCATCAAAAAACACAGTTGGGGGAGATTTTTTTTTGACAATGTCTTGTAAACATGTGGGATCTCTGTGTAGTGTCTTCTCTGGTCTGCATTCACAACAAAAAGGCAACAAATTAGAAAGTTCTTTGTTTTTTGTCGTGGGCAGTCAGCGTGAGACCTCACAGGAATCCTCCATTACTCTGAGGATTACCTAGAATCCCTTGCCCTTTGTAAATGTTGCAGGGTGACTTTTACAACAGTAGGTGGTGCCAATGTCCCATTTAGCAGGATTTAACTTCAACTCTATTTAACTATGTTACACATGCAGCTGAGTTTGACTCCAGTAGTGACAGAAAAAACAGTCCAATATCTCGTATGCTACCACTGTTAGGAACACTATATTTTAATAATTGCAGAGATGCAATGGGGTCCTTGTCGCCTAATTCCAAATCTTTTCTCTCTTGTTTGGCTTTTTACAGAGTGGCCAAATTTGGAAGTTGGCTTGGCAGCTTATCAGCTCACAGTCCGACACATACCAGCACAACAGCATAGATAGCACAGACGTTAAGGCGGCGAGGCGTGATTGCGGGTGCCGCTCAGGTGCGTCTGCCTCCCCTGCAGCGGCGCTGCAGACCACGCCCCGCCACACACATTAACCACGTAAAATAAATATTTAGGCAGAATTTTGCAAATATCTATTTTTCATTTTTTAGCAGCATAGTGCTTTTTTTTCCCCAATTATTTTTTAAAAGTCAGGTCAAGGCTCCAAAAGCCCAAAGGCGATATAAGGGTGGCGGCTCACAACAGTTTTTGTTTGCTACATGGATCATTTTAGTTCAGCTGGGTGTCTTTCCTTTTGTTATATTTCTTTAAGAGTTCAAAATGTGTTAATTACATAAATAAAATGTAATTTTCTCTGTAGCACTTCATGGATTTCATAAGCAACACAACTTAGTTGTTCACACAAAGCATAAAGGTAAAAAACAATATATACAGTGTTATCTTCATTTTAGATGTCAAAAAGTATTTGCGGCTCCCAGTGTTTTCTTTTGCGTGGAAACCGGGTCCAAATGGCTCTTTGGGTGTTAAAGGTTGCCGACCCCTGCTCTAAACCAACTGAGAACTAGGAGCAAACCTAAACACACTAAAGAACATGAAGTGAATGTACAGGGAGTGCAGAATTATTAGGCAAGTTGTATTTTTGAGGAATAATTTTATTATTGAACAACAACCATGTTTTCAATGAACCCAAAAAACTCATTAATATCAAAGCTGAATGTTTTTGGAAGTAGTTTTTAGTTTTAGCTATTTTAGGGGGATATCTGTGTGTGCAGGTGACTATTACTGTGCATAATTATTAGGCAACTTAACAAAAAACAAATATATACCCATTTCAATTATTTATTTTTACCAGTGAAACCAATATAACATCTCCACATTCACAAATATACATTTCTGACATTCAAAAACAAAACAAAAACAAATCAGCGACCAATATAGCCACCTTTCTTTGCAAGGACACTCAAAAGCCTGCCATCCATGGATTCTGTCAGTGTTTTGATCTGTTCACCATCAACATTGCGTGCAGCAGCAACCACAGCCTCCCAGACACTGTTCAGAGAGGTGTACTGTTTTCCCTCCTTGTAAATGTCACATTTGATGATGGACCACAGGTTCTCAATGGGGTTCAGATCAGGTGAACAAGGAGGCCATGTCATTAGTTTTTCTTCTTTTATACCCTTTCTTGCCAGCCACGCTGTGGAGTACTTGGACGCGTGTGACGGAGCATTGTCCTGCATGAAAATCATGTTTTTCTTGAAGGATGCAGACTTCTTCCTGTACCACTGCTTGAAGAAGGTGTCTTCCAGAAACTGGCAGTAGGACTGGGAGTTGAGCTTGACTCCATCCTCAACCCGAAAAGGCCCCACAAGCTCATCTTTGATGATACCAGCCCAAACCAGTACTCCACCTCCACCTTGCTGGCGTCTGAGTGGGACTGGAGCTCTCTGCCCTTTACCAATCCAGCCACGGGCCCATCCATCTGGCCCATCAAGACTCACTCTCATTTCATCGGTCCATAAAACCTTAGAAAAATCAGTCTTGAGATATTTCTTGGCCCAGTCTTGACGTTTCAGCTTGTGTGTCTTGTTCAGTGGTGGTCGTCTTTCAGCCTTTCTTACCTTGGCCATGTCTCTGAGTATTGCACACCTTGTGCTTTTGGGCACTCCAGTGATGTTGCAGCTCTGAAATATGGCCAAACTGGTGGCAAGTGGCATCTTGGCAGCTGCACGCTTGACTTTTCTCAGTTCATGGGCAGTTATTTTGCACCTTGGTTTTTCCACACGCTTCTTGCGACCCTGTTGACTATTTTGAATGAAACGCTTGATTGTTCGATGATCACGCTTCAGAAGCTTTGCAATTTTAAGACTGCTGCATCCCTCTGCAAGATATCTCACTATTTTTGACTTTTCTGAGCCTGTCAAGTCCTTCTTTTGACCCATTTTGCCAAAGGAAAGGAAGTTGCCTAATAATTATGCACACCTGATATAGGGTGTTGATGTCATTAGACCACACCCCTTCTCATTACAGAGATGCACATCACCTAATATGCTTAATTGGTAGTAGGCTTTCGAGCCTATACAGCTTGGAGTAAGACAACATGCATGAAGAGGATGATGTGGACAAAATACTCATTTGCCTAATAATTCTGCACTCCCTGTAAAAAAGATTATCCTGTAGGACACCCGCAAATCATTTACAACAACTTTGACAGGCTAGAAAATTATTTCGCCTTTGTTAAATGCACAGTGCTCCCACCTAGAGGTCTGTTTCACCCAGTCCTTCCCTACAGGTGCCACGGCAAACTGATGTTCCCACTCTGCAGCATGTGTGCTAAAGAGCAGAACCAACACACAGCATGCCTGCACAGTGACAGTGAGAGGATGTTGTCGGGAACCTAGATGTCGTTTGAGCTTGAAAAAACTGTTGAGAAAGGATACAGAATTGTTTCTATTGACGAGGTGTGGCATTTTCCCAACAAGGTCGCCATGGTGCATTGGCGCCACGCTCATGGTAGAGCATCCGGTGTGAAGGATGTCAATGTCTTTGTGGGGGCCATCACCACTGCACACGCCAGACTGATGCTGTTTGATTTGTTAGACAACTTGCAGCAACGCGTGCTGTATTGTGACATGGATAGTGTCATTTTCACTGTATGCCCTGGCAACTGGATGCCTCCTCTAGGGCCATTTCTAGGGGATCTCACCAGTGAATTAGACTCTGGAGAAGGGGGTGTGGAGGATTACATAGTGGAATTTGTTTCCGGTGGGCCAAAATGCTATGCGTATCACACATCACTGGGCAAGACACAGGTTAAATGTAAAGGTGTAACACTGAACGCAATAAACTCAAAAGTTGTCACCCTCCTACTGGCTCCTCCTTGAAAGGCTTAGTCCACACGTTTGTAGCCAATCAGACATCAGACTCACACCTAGTTGCTGTGTCTGATAGTATCAGATGCAATAAAAAGAAACTTCGTTTGAAGAATAAAACTGTTGTGAAGAAGGTCAAAGAGGTCTACAACAAGTGCCGTGTGTTTTCAGACTATACAACACATCCTTATGGATTTTAAAATAGATTAGGGGTATGATGGTAGGTTGCAGCACCCATTCAGCATGGTTGAATGACCCTGTGAAATGTTATCAATACTATTTCACATAGTATTGATAACATTGTATATACATACTCATGCTGGCAGCCGCTATATGACCAACTTCTTAAGATAAGAGACATAAACTTTGTGAACGGTATAGCCGAATCTCTGGCTGATGACACCCTCCTGCCCACAGACCATAACAATTTGTTAATTATAGATGATGTAATGAATGATGCTGCCAGCAATTTAGAAGTACAAAATGTGTTCACGAAATATGTGCATCATAGGAATTTGAGTTGTATATATCTAGTTCAGAATTTGTTTATTCGAGGAAAATCCAGTAGAACTATTTCCTTGAACACTAACTACCTAATTTTGTTTAATAATCCAAGAGATAAATATCAGGTCATGCTTTTAGGTAGGGAAATGTTTCCTGGTAATACTAAATATTTTATAGAAGTGTTTAATGATGCCAGATCCACAACATACGGGTATCTTTTAATAGACTATAAAGCCAAGACTCCGGACTATTTAAGAGTCAGAACCAATTTACTATCAGACCATCCAGTTGTTTATATCCCAAAACAAAAAACAGTGAAGAGGTGAAAGGATGTCATCACACATGCGGAGGAATCTGTCTCTGTTGGAGCTGATATACAAGTCACCCCCTAGCCTACACAGAGTTATTATTAGGAATGTAAACATAGATTTCATCAATGCGTTGCGTGAGATAGCCTTTAACGTACTGCAAGGCAACATTCCACTTACTGATCAACAGTACAAACAACTAAAAAAAGAAAAAAAAAACAATAATCAGACTGATTGCTGACAAAAAGCTCAAACCTTTGAAAAAGAGAAAGACAATCAACCAATCCTTGTTTTTACTACCATTATAAGGGGCTGCAATCCCTTTCATAACCAGTCTGATAGCAAACAGGTGAAAATGGAAATGTGCAAAAGATGTTTTTGGTGCCCCAACACCAATTGGACTTAAAACAACAGCAGCAGCAGCAGCACACAGGTACCATCAGACAACAGGCTCAGAATGAGTTGGACAAGGAGATGCTTCAGGTGTTACAAGAAACCGACACAGATGTGTATGAGAAAGCTAAAAAATATGGTGACATTCTCCAAAGATACCTCACGCTTTTGAGACAAGGTCCCCGTGAAAAGAATGTATTGTCTTTATCCCTGCCCGAACAATTTAACCGGGATGCACAACTCCTGCCGGCGGACACCCAGCATGTTTATGGTGATGCAGACTAGTTATGTTGGATATGACATCAGACACTATGCCTGATGCGGCTGTTTTTAGGTGGGGTTTGACTATGCTGACTCCTTTTTTAAACAACGGTACAGCAAATCTAAACAAGCTGTGGAACAAGCCTCCCAGGCCTGCACCATATTGCGTGCCCCTCCCGATATACCCACTTAATTCACCACCAGCCTGATTCAAATAGTATTTTAAATATTTTACTTCATCTGTGTTGTAGGCAGCCATCCTTATTCTTTAAAAATGCTGTCTTACCGGACAGAAGTGGAGCTTGACAAACACCTTCCCGTATAAAAAGGGTATGTGTTGATTTTGGTCGTCTTTCAAATCAATTCCTTTGTCGTCGATTAATGACTTGGACAAAGGTGTGTAGTGTGGGGTGTCAAAATGTAGAATGGGCACCCGGCGGTCTTCCACTCTGAAATCCAGCTGCTGGAACGCCACCCATATACGCGGGTACTGAAACTCTATAACAGCAACCTCATCTGGTTCATTCAAAACAATAGGTTTTGCTAACTTTGTTCTAAAATTAGATATTTTATTGCCTGGATATACATGTGCCGAAGCATTCGAGAAGAGGCTTACTTAAAAGGCGCCGTTGTTGTTCTTTTTATTCATCCTTCCTTCTTCAGTCTCTGCTCAGTGCAGAATGAAAGTATGCAGAGCTGGGTTGTCTGTGTTAATCACACCTCGACGATGTCTTTTTCTGGAATCCATGAATTAAAACAGATGGGCTATCCTAGCTATTTCACTAGTGCCACCTTTTTCCGGCCCACTTTTTTTCTAGCCAATATGTTTTCAATTTTAAATGTTTTGTTTTTATCAACAACCACATGTTGTATCTCAGGCTCATAAAATGTCCCTTTTAATACCTTTCCTGCGAGGTCCACTAGCCTGTACACCGGTGGCTGTCTCCGTATGTGTTCCTTCATGGTAAAGATCTCATCAGTGTAGGTCTGCTCATATCCTTTTCGAAACACGCCTCTCAGTTTTGATATTCGTACAGTGTTGCCAACATTAAATTTAAAATGTGTTTTCTTCTGAGACTTTGTCTTGTACAGCGTGTTAAAGACCAACTTCTTATTATCCTTATTCACCTCTGCCGGGGCCATTTGGATAGATCTATGATAAGCATTGTTATATGCGTGTGAGATCGGGATGACATCTACATATCTCCAGGAGTTGGCAGATGTTAAGTACTTCCACATTCTACCCTTGAAGCTACGATTGAATTTCTCCACAACACTAGATTTAACCTCGCTAGGTGTTGAGAAATGCTTGATATTATATCACTTCATTAGCTGTTTAAAGACTGTATTATAAAACTCTTTGCCTTCATCTGTTTGTAGTTTCATAGGGATCCTTCCCTCATATCCTCGAAAGCGGCTGCTACAGCGGCCCCTGTCTTGGTTGTGAGGCATCTAACCCATGCGTATTTTGAGAATACATCGATACATGTTAGCAGGTATCTCACATTATCATTATCTGCTGAATATTCAGACATATGAACTAGATCGGCTTGAAACTGTTTGTCGATCCCATTCACCAATACTCTATTTCTGGGAAAGTGTATCCTAACAGGTTTATGGAGACTGTAAGTGTCGTCTCGTTCTAAATAACGTTTGACCTGAGATAGTGGAGGCATTACACCTGATGCCTCCCCCGCCGCCATACACAGCTTATTTACAGCACCCAAACCTGCAGGATGGGCAGGATCATGATATATTTTATACAAGGTGTTTTCCATGATCAGTGCAAGACACAAATGACTAAGATGTTGATGTTAACATGTCTTTTTATTTAATTCAAACACTGGCACATACAGACAATGAATACTGAGCAGCATACATTAAATCATGTGTCTCCCAGCCCAGTAGTTTCCAATCATGTGAAGTAGTGCTGGTTTAACACGACGGGCATAACGACTTGCATCTAGCACAGGGTAGGGAATGTTAGTCCTCAAGAGCCGGTGCAGGTTTTAGATCTCACCTGGGTCACCACACCTGAATCAAATGATTAGTTCATTACCAGGCCTCTGGAGAACTTCAAGACATGTTGAGGGGCTAATTTAGCCATTTAAATCAGCTGTGTTGGATCAAGGACACATCTAAAACCTGCAGGACACTGGCTCTCGAGGCCCGGAGTTCCCTACCCCTGATCTAGCAGGTATGTGATATTCTCGTTAATGGTGCATACTATGTGTGGCGCTGCTCTCAGTTCACACAGAAGGCGTTCTGCAACACTGCAGATTTGTGCTTTCACCTCACAGACGGTGTATGAGCATACAAACAGGCAGATGGCTGGGATGAATCGGTCCATCCGGAGCCTTTGCATCACCTCATCATAGTAGGTCTCAAAGAAATACTCAGGCAATTCAAACAGGCAGCTGTGTTGTACGTGACTGGGTTGGCCGGTTTGACATCCATAACACGTCTCCTGTAGATACTCATTCAGCGCCACCGACAGCAGGTGGAGGGTTACGAGTTACGAGCTGTTAAGAACGTACACGGTCCAAGTCCAGAAAAAAGGTATGAGATTCTGGACACAGATGGTAAACTGCTGTCAGACCCTAAATAAATATTCCTCTGTTGTTACAGCTACTGTTTCAGCTGCTACTCTTTGAGAAGTTGACATATTAGTTACATTTCCACAAGGAGTTTTTTTTCATGAGAATATTGTGCAGACACAAGAAAAGGACAGTTGGCTTTCAGCGTAAGAAGTAGTTTATCAAGATTGCAAAACCAGATGCTGATAAGAGCCCCATACTGCGTCACTGAAAAGAAATAGAGAGATTCAAATTTTAATTGTTGTGCAAACTTCCTGTAGATCTAGTTCTTCATAAGGGGTGACAAATCACCCCTAAACTGTGTTTTATTAATCTGCAGTGAATTCGTCCACAAAAAAGAGCTTTACTAAATTACTAAATAACATATTTGTAGAACTGCAGATACATCAGGTATTTTTCTATGAACCTGAAGAACTTGAAAAATCACTTATCTTGAACATAATGTATTTTTATGTTTCTTGGCCCTAGTGGACAAATCTATAAAGTTTATACATGTTAACAGGGCCGTTGCTAGCCATTTGGGTGCCCTAAGCACAAATGCTTTATGGTGCCCCCCCCCGCCACTTAAAAAAAAAAAAAAAAAACATTAATACTTTTGAATTTCTCAGTGGAATTTGTTTAATTAAATAACAACAAACATGACAGTTAAACAAATAAATAAGGTTAAAGGAGGTTAAAAATACTGTTACAAATAAATACTCAGGCCCCTTTGGAAAATTAAAATCAGAGCTGACATTAAAAGGACCTCTCCGCACAATTTCAACACGATCAGCATCTACAATGTGAGCTGGCCAAAGAGCAGGATCGGTTGAAGGGGGCACACATGTCTCCACAGTGTCACTTTCTGATAGTCTCTCAGTGACAGGACTCTCAGTGGTACTTGTGTATGGAACTGTACCTGAACTGGTGGTTGATGGTTCTTGTTCTTCTTGGCTAGGGATTGTTGCAGGGTCTACAATGGCTGGTGGTTGATGTCCAGGGATGGCACTACTACTGGATGGTTCATCCTGTCCTTGAGATCCTCCTTGAACATATTTAAGCATTGACCCTGCATACAAGAGAAAATATTCAGGGATTTTACAGAAATACAATTTTGAATCTACAGTAGGCCTACGAAAAATTGCATTATAAGACTAATAAATTAAGTAAGTCACTGGTACATTTAAAAATTACTAACTATATTTTACATGTATAGATTTTCATAATGGCAAATGGCAATATAAACATGCTGTACATAATTTGATATAAATGCGCAAGTAGGAAATCTATATTACTGGAAGATATAGGTTTCATATTACACTGTAATATGAAACCTATATCTTATTTATGCCGCATAAATAAGATATGCGTCTTTATAGATATCCTGAAATGCAGCAACATACAAAGTAATCTTGTCTAATCTGATAATAATACTTGACTGCATCACTGACCTATCCCAAAGTTAAGGTTAATCAGTAGCATGCATGACGTTAGCCAGCTAGCAACCTGAGGAGGGAAATGCTAGTCTCACGATTGCTAACGTTATCTGAAAACCGTCAATTGAGTGACCATGATGAGTTGCTTTTAGTAGTCCATTCTATATTCATATCCACAACGTAAACAAACTACCCAACATCAATCATTTGCAACATTTGTTAACACAGTATGAACACTGCTAACAGGAGCTATCACAGAGTTGACGGACATGAGCGTGCAAGCAAGGGCTACAATAATGAACTTTTTTTATTGTTATTATTTAAACATTGCCTTACCGGCAAGCGACGCCTGAGTTTCATCACGCTTCCTCTTCTTCTTTCTTTTCTCCGCTCCCGACTCCTGTTGCCGTTTCGAGGCCATGTTCAAACAGGTGTTTACCAATACCGAATTGAGGCATTATAGAACAGACCACTGGGAGTGGGGGGGGGGCCACCAGGAGGAGACTGGAGACAGGGCACAAAGCAGATTCACCCCTTTTCTCGGGAAAATTGTTTTATGTTGCTTTTGTATTGTTTAACCATATTAATGCATATGATATTTATAGTATTAATATGGTTTACTTTTTTTTTTTTTACGACCCTGATTTTTTTGGTGCCCTACCGGCCATTTGGTGCCCTACGCAGTGTGCGTTATGTGCGTTTGCGGAGCTACGGCGCTGCATGTTAATATTATTGACTGTTATGTGTTATTAGGGTTGGCAAAAAATTCATGAAGATGCTCTTCTTCCACCTGAATCCAACCAAAAATAAAAACAAAAAAGAAGAAAAGACAAACAAAATACACACCCAGGGCATAGGGACAATGAGTTAGAAAGTGCATATTATACTTTTATTTACTGAATTATATTATATGCTACTGATTGTGGAAACACATTGGTTTTCCTCAGAATATTTCATGACTTGATACTCACCAAACACAAGGTTGAGACAGTGTTAGGAAAGAAAATTGAGTTAAATTGCAAAACGGGGTGCTGATAGCTGGGTTACGCTATGGCCCTTTCACAAGAATATATATTAGATGTCTTTTGCTTTCAGAAAGATAATGCTGTATTCTTGATGCAATATGTTGCGGTCCAAATTGAAGGCATTGCAAACCCTCACGCTCCCAACCGCCATCTAACGCTCTCTCATGTTTTAACTTTTACAAACTTCCTGTGGATTTGCATGTTTATCAGCAGTGACATACACCCCCACACCTAAGCTGTCAGAGTTGGATCAGACATTCTTCTGCAGAGGATTCATCAACAGCCAACAAGACAGCTTCACTAAAGGTACTAAAGGTGAAGCCATGAAAGATTTCCCAGGAATATTTCTCTAAATATGTATATGTGCATAAAAAAGCAGGAAATTCATATTCTTACACTGTCACATGATGTAAAAACACAAATTTAGTGTTATTTCACAGTATTAGTGCGGATTTTCAAGAACAAGGGTGATGTGCAAAGCTGTATCTAAACTTCAGAGGGGTAAAGTTCTTGCCATGCCATGAGGATATGGGAAAGAGTTGCTGAAGTCAGGTTAAGAAGAGAAGTGATGATCGATGAGCAGCATTATGGCTTTATGCCAAGAAAGAGCACTGCAGATGTAATGTTTGCCTTGAGAATGTAGATGCAAAGTATAAAGAAGGTCAGAAGTCATACGGGAGCGGAAGAGGAGTATGTGATGGTAGTGCTGGACATGTATGAGGACAGCGAGACAGTGGTGGTAGGAGTGGCAGATGGATCCAAGGTGAGTGTGTGATTACATCAGGGATCGGCTCTGAGCCCCTTCTTGTTTGCAACATTGGTTGACAGATGAGGTCAGCAAGGAGTCTTTGTGGTCTATGATGACATTGTGTTATTTAGTGAGAGGACTGAGCAGATAGAAGAGAACCTGAAGAGGTGACGGTACTCACAGGGTAGAAGGGAAATCTAGAGAAATTTTGTTAGCGTGGCATGAGAGTGGCATGGGATTCAGATGGGGTGGCAAAAACGCCTCAGGTGAACATTAGAGGCAAGACTGTGATGGTTTTGACAGGTGCATGGATATATTGGACAAAGGAAGTGTAAGATGGGGGAAAAAAACAAAACTTTAGACAAAGTTCCCAAATGTACTGTATGTATTATAACATGAACACACAGAAGGTTTGTGTGACAGAGGACTCTGGTGACCCTTAAAGGGTGCAGCAGATAGAAGAAGAAAAATTAAATCACACTTTACAACTTTACTTACAACACTTTATTACAGAAAAAGTGTGCTTTTTTGAGGATTGCAAATTTGAAAATAATGCCCTTTCATGTTTGTGTCTGATTGTCTGGGAGCTATGTTGACACACTGTCTTAGATGAATGTCACCATAGCTTCAGTTTCAGTGTCCTACTGACTGGGAAATGAACCTTTTATTTATTGTTTTTCTTTGTAGGTCTAAAGTCAGTGAGGGAGATGGCCACTAACTCTTTCAATCCAATCAATACAACTGCTGCACCTGATGGAAATGGCTCTGAGAATAGTAACTGTCATGATGGGCTGATACAGCCTATCAAAATCATGTCTCTCATAATTTATTCCCTGGCCTTTATACTTGGTGTGCTCAGGAATGGAGTGGTTATCTGGGTGACCGGCTTCAAGATGAAGAAAACTGTTAACACAGTTTGGTACCTCAAGCTTGCTGTGGCTGACTTCCTCTTCACTGCATTTCTGCCCCTGAGTGTGACTTACACAGCTTTGGATTTCCACTGGCCTTTTGGCAAGTTCATGTGCAAGCTGAACACCACCATCAGCTTTCTGAACATGTTTGCCAGTGTCTACGTTCTGATGGTGATCAGTGTGGACAGATGTGTTTCCTTGGTGTTGCCGGTCTGGGCTCAGAACCACCGAAGTTCATGAAAGGCATCCTATGTGAGTCTGTGTGTTTGGGTGGTGGCTTTGATTCTCAGTGCTCCATACTTCATCTTCAGGGACACTGAGAAAGTTTGTGACAAAATCCTCTGCTTCGACAACTATGCTCTTTCTGATGACTATGAAACACCATCTGTGAACCAGTTAAGGCAATTTCGTCTTCAGGCCATGACTATCACGCGCTTCCTCCTAGGATTTGTTGTGCCCTTCACTGTCATTGTCTCGTGTTATGCTGTCATAATTCATCGTCTCAGAAGAAACCAAACGCTGACTAGCCAGTCAAGTTGCCCCTTTAAGATCATTGCTGCCATCATCATCACTTTCTTTCTGTGCTGGTCTCCCTTTAACATCATGGGTCTAATTGAGATGGCAAATTCCATGCCAGAATATTCAAGTGAGATATTAGATGATATCATCATAATTGGGTCACCAAGAGCCACCAGTCTGGCCTTTCTCAACAGCTGCCTGAATCCACTTCTGTATGTGTTCATGGGCCAAGATTTTAAAGATAAAGTCCGCAAATCCATCCTGAATGTGCTGGAGAGTGCCTTCAAGGAAGAGGAGACACGCACTCACACTTACACAAAGTCAGTGGACACCAGTCAGAGCCGAGAGAGTTCAGATTTGAATACTGAGGTATAAGAAACAAAAAAATTAAGCTGTAAAGCATATGTCAAATTGCTTATGGGCTTTTTACTACCTTAAGTATGATTCAGATATGTAACTGATGCAGTTGCACTATGCAGACTTGCTGCTGGTATCTTTGATTCACAGCTGTGCATTCAGGCTGCTTGTTTTTGAAATTCAAAAGAATTGTAAAATTCCTTTTCACTATATTTCATCATTATTATATTCTTACGTTCATCTGCTTTGTATAATATTTTTCAAAAATTTTAACAAAATGAACTTTTGTAAAAGCTTCTGTGTCTATGTAAAGAATATAATATATATGAATTTTTCCACTTTTTCACTTCTTCTCAGCTATGGTGGCATCAATAAAAGATGACAATGATGATCATTCTTTCATACCATCATTTAAATTTTGAGAGTGTATTTGGACTTAACTGTTTCTCCACTTATACATCCTGTAATCACCACATGTGGGCTCAAAATAATTTTTTATTGTATTGTATATCTATAAATAAATCCTCATATGTGTATCAATTAATCCAACATCTAATAAGAAACATCCAGTGATAGCAGCTTCTCATTATCAAAAAACAAACAGAAAACACTGATTATTATAATATCAACCAGTAGAGGGAGCTGTTTGCATGCTAAAACTTCATTACACCGCAGCACATGATTGAGTTCCAACTTCTGATAACTTTAATTAAGAAAATCAGACAACGTGCGCTTTGTTTCTCTTTTGTGTTGACTAGACAGGAAGTGGTTAAATCATCTGTCATTTATGAAGCATAATTATTTTTGGTACACTTCTTATGCCAAAGCTATTTATTAAAAGTAGGCAAACAAGGGTGAATTAAGAGAATACAGTGTTTATAAGATGACATGTAATTATCCTGTGTAAATAAATAAACACACAATACAGACAAATACATAAGATGAAACATGTGTTTTGGACAGTTTTGTTTTCAGCACAGTTTTGTGTTCAGCCACACAGTTGCACCTGAAAGCAAATACAAATGCATATTCTCAGAGACATTTATTCAGATTAAGATAAAATCTAGTCAAATAAACATAAATATAAATGGAATAAAATGAACCTTGAATATATTGAATAAAACTCAAATATATGGAATAAACCTTGAATATATTGATTCACTTTGTAGTAACTCCCCATATTTGTATTATAATTTGCCTCTAGATACATTTGTGATAACTTTGAAAATTTTAAATGTTTGATTAACCTCATAACTTGACATTATTACTGCTCTTATTCACTTTTATTTACTTATTTTTTGGGCATTACTACTCATTACTACTGTAATTTTTGTAATTTGGCATAGCTTAGTGCCTTAATCTGGATCACTATTTGTGTTGTTTTAGCACTTGGGGCTCATGTTGACAAAATTCATTTGCTTTGTAACTTCAACTGTATTTGACATCAAGTAGTGATTTGGGGGTAATTAATTGAGTATAGCTACACTACATTCATACTGTTTGTCTTATATTGTTATGTCTTATATTATATCTTACATAAACTGCAGGTCTCAAGAAAATGATGGAGATGGCCAACAATAACTCAAACCATTAACTCTAGTATTAGCACCAGTACAACCACTACTGAAATTAGACACAGTGATGAGAGACTTTCTAACATTTTTCACTTCCTGATATTTCTCTTTAGTGTGCTCAGGAATGGTACTGGTTATCTGGACAACTGGATTCAAGATGAAGAAAACAGTACCTATTTTGGTACCTCAACCTTGCTGTAGCCAACTTCATTTACTTTGTAGCATTTCTACCCCTTAATGTAATAAACCTTGCTTTAGCCTTCCACTGGCCTTTTGGCAAATTCATGTGTAAGCGCAATGCCATGGTACTTATTCTGAACATGTTTGCTAGTGTCTACATTCTGGTGGTGATTAGTGCAGACAGATGTGTGTCTGTAGTGTGGCCCGTCTGGGCTCAGAACAACCAAAATGTATGTAAGGTTTGTGACTCTGGGTGTTTGGGGGGTGGCTTTGATGATCAGCTTTCCATATTCCATCATCATGGACACAGAGCAAGCGTGTGAGAATGAAAACAAAACTCTCTGCTTAAACAGCTACGCTATTTCTGATGACTATAATGCAGAATCTCCCAATATACTGCGACAATTTTATCATCCACCAATTAACATTGCCCACTTCCTTGTGCTTTTTGCAGTCCCATCCACTATCATTGTCTCCTCTTATAGAATAGAATAGAATAGAATAGAATAGAATAGAATGCCTTTATTGTCACTATACAGTTGTACAATGAGATACAGAGCATCTCCTACTCAGTGTAAACATGCGGGGGGGGGGGGGGGGGTACAGTTCTGCAGCGCTATATACATATGGACAGTATTAACATATGGAAGAAGATGTGTATATATATATAAAATGTACAATTTACAAGCCGTAAGTGATATGTAATAAATAGTGTTATGTATGTACAGTTGAGTTATTGCACATGGAATTGGTATAAATAGTGGTGGTCCATAGAGGAAGTGGGAAGTGGGGGGCTGTGTTATCGGTGCATGTGTGAGTTCAGGGTGGTTATCGCTTTGGGGAAGAAACTGTTTTTGAGTCTGTGGGTTTTTGTGCTGATGCACCTGTAGCGCTTCCCTGAGGGAAGCAGGCTGAACATGTTGAAGCCAGGGTGGGAACTGTCCTGGATAATGTTTGCTGCTCTGCTGAGGCAGCGGGAGGAATAAATGTCCATCAGGGAGGGGAGAGGGCAGCCGATGATCTTTTGTGCTGTCTTGACCACACTCTGAAGCCTCACTCTATCTGCCTTGGTGCAGCTGCCGTACGATACCATGATGCAGTAGGTTAGCAGGCTCTCAATGGACGAGCGGTAGAAGGTCAGCAGCAGGTTGGAGTTCAGCTTGTACTTCCTGAGGACTCTCAGGAAGTGCAGCCGCTGTTGGGCCTTCTTGATGACCGCTGAGATGTTTTCCGTCCAGGAGATGTCAGCAGAGATGAGGACACCAAGAAACCGGAAAGTGTGGACCCTCTCCACACACTCCCCGTTGATGTAGAGGGGGGCCAAGTCGGTGTTGTGTCTCCTGAAGTCAACAATGAGCTCTTTGGTTTTCTTGGTGTTCAGTGCCAGGTTTTTTTCTGAACACCATGCTGCCAACTTCAGGACTTCCTCTCTGTAGTCTGCCTCGTCTCCCTTTGAGATGAGTCCGACTACCGTGGTGTCATCAGCAAACTTGATGATGAGAGTGTTGTTGTGGGTTGGACTGCAGTCGTGGGTGTAGAGAGAATACAGGAGGGGGCTCAGCACACAGCCCTGTGGGGAGCCGGTGCTCAGTGTGCGAGTGGAGGAGAGATGAGGGCCGAGTCTTACAGTCTGGGGCCGGTTTGTGAGGAAATCCTTTATCCAGGCACATGTGAGAGGAGGGAGGCCAAGAGTGACCAGTTTGGTGATGAGGATGTCCGGGATGATAGTATTAAAGGCTGAGCTGTAGTCCACAAAGAGCATTCGGACGTAGCTCTGCCGCTGCTCTAGGTGACTCAGCACAGCGTGGAGGGCTGTGGCGATGGCGTCTTCTGTGGATCTGTTTGCACGGTATGCAAACTGGTGGGGGTCGAATTCTGGGGGGAGGTAATCCTTGATGTGCTGAAGGACTAGTCTCTCAAAGCATTTCATGATTACCGGTGTGAGGGCCACAGGGCGGTAATCATTCAGGCTGGAGATGGGAGACTTCTTCGGCACTGGGATGATTGTGGCTGATTTTAGACAGGATGGGATGGCTGCCTGATCCAGTGAGAGGTTGAAGAGTCTGGTGAAGATGAGGGTGAGCTGGTGTGCGCATGCTCTTAGTACCTTGCCAGGTACTCCGTCTGGACCGGCCGCCTTCCTGGGGTTCACTGCTAGGAGCACACGTCATGTTGTCACAATCAAAACAATCATCTCAAAAGGAACCACTGGCCACCCAATTGAGTCGTTCCTTCAAGATCATTGCCGTTGTCATCATATTTTTTCTGTGCTGGGCTCCCATTCAAATTATGGATCGAATTGTGATAGCAAAAAAAAATGGATACTTCAAATTGCATTATTGGCATTCCTTTGGCCACCAATACGGCCTTTCTCAACAGCTGCCTGAATCCACTGCTGCATGTGTTTGTGGACTAAGATTTTAAGAAAGAAGCCTGGAAATCCATTATGAATGTATTCAAGACTGTCCTCCGGGAGGAGAAACACTCTCACATTTACAATAAGTCAGTAAACACAAATACAACTCAGTTTTAAATACTAATGTTCAAGGGTTGCAATGACTTAAAGAAACATAGAAACAAAAGAAACATTACTCCAGAGGGAATCTTTCTAAACCTGTGTTGTTTGAATTGTATAAAAATATAACTGTTCTTATAATGTTAATTAGATGGCAGTAGCAAAAGTTGTTCATGTCTCTTTGACTCACAGTTGCAGTTTGTGCTATGTTTGTACGATTATGGAACTAAAAGTGGTTGTAAAATGCCACTTCCTGGAAAATAGAATGAGTCAGTAATTTCAAAATAAGTATTACATTTGTTTCTGGTCGACTTTGTGTAACACAACACTTGGACATGTGACTGGTCCCACAAATGCCATATTAGGTAAGAGAGGTGGGCATTTAAACTATTAACTATGTAATAAAGATAACACATTCAGTCAAATATTTATTATGACTGGAATACCACTGAGTTCTTTGTAAGACCATCCTGTGAGTGTTCATATTTTTTTTTACTTATTTAGCATAACAACAGTCTGGCATGTTCCCTGTTAATATATGACACAGAGTTGTGATTGTTGTGTTTTATTGTGTTTAACATTTGCAGCTTTGTATAATTATTTATTCTTTATTTTTACATTTATTCTTTACTTTATATTATATACTGTATAACTTAAATTCAATTGCACTCTTCTCACCTTAGTCTCTTCCACCATTGTTAATTGTGACATTTCACTCTTTTGCCTAAAATGCCGTTTAGTTTTAGTCTTAATTTAGGCATCTTAAAAAAAAGAGAGAGAGAAAGTATTTTGCATATTTGCTTGCATATGTTAGTATTTAGTTTTACTAAAAATGTAATTAATATATTTTTTGTTTTGTTCAGTATCTGATCCCATCTTTTATGATCACAACAACGTTTGACTTTGTTTCCTGTTTTAGATGTTTATCAGGCATTCAGTATCATAATCATTTATGTTTGTTTATATTTTCTTTTTTCATTAGAGATTACTGAAAACAAACTGCCTTGGCTCCATCATGATAAGGGTCTATGCCCTGGAGCCTTTGCTTGTATTTCTGTTATCTTTTCTTTCTGTCTGGGAACTACAGATAAAAAATTTGCTCATAGCTAAATCTGGTACATTAAAAGCAATGTTTATTAAAGTGCAGTGTCCCTGTTACAAATAAAGAATTAAGGTTGTAAGTCTCCACTTCTATCACATCTTTAATGTTTGATTTATAATCAGAAAAATATATTATAGAAGGGGTGTATAAGAACAGATTTCTGGGTGTGACATCAGACTGCAAAATCTGCAGGAAGCCTAATGTTAGAAATCTAAAAACAAAAATAGCAAAGAGGATCCCAGTGTTGGGAAAAACAAGGCACATTCTGAAACAGTCATCATTAGATATTTAAAACCGTTCAATGGTTTGATCTGGAAATATAGGATAACAAATACAAAAGCACACTACAGCAACTATGCACATTATAAAAAAGAGTGATAAAATTAGTAAATAAGGTTGGATATCTGGAGTACGCAAACATATTTTCAAATCATTGTTTTTTTTTTAGGTCAAACAGGTTGAAATTTATGGATCTGGTAAAAAAAAAAACTGTTCAATGTACAAAGAAAGAAATAATCTGTTACCAGATTTTAAAAAAAAATGTTTACATACAAAGACAGGGGTTATTCAATTCAATTCAATTCAATTCAATTTTATTTATATAACGCCAAATCACAACAAAAGTCGCCTCAAGGCACTTTATATTGTACAGTAGATCGCACAATAATAAATACAGAGAAAAACCCAACAACCATATGACCCCCTATGAGCAAGCACTTTGGCGACAGTGGGAAGGAAAAACTCCCTTTTAACAGGAAGAAACCTCCGGCAGAACCAGGCTCAGGGAGGGGCGGGGCCATCTGCTGCGACCGGTTGGGGTGAAAGAAGGAAAACAGGATGAAAGACGTGCTGTGGAAGAGAGACAGAGATTAATAAAAGATATGATTCGATGCAGAGAGGTCTATTAACACATAGTGAGTGAGAAAGGTGACTGGAAAGGAAAAACTCAATGCATCATGGGAATCCCCGGCAGCCTACGTCTATTGCAGCATAACTAAGGGAGGATTCAGGGTCACCTGGTCCAGCCCTAACTATATGCTTTAGCAAAAAGGAAAGTTTTAAGCCTAATCTTGAAAGTAGAGATAGTGTCTGTCTCCCGAATCCAAACTGGAAGCTGGTTCCACAGAAGAGGGGCCTGAAAACTGAAGGCTCTGCCTCCCATTCTACTTTTAAATACTCTAGGGACAGCAAGTAGGCCTGCACAGCGAGAGCAAAGTGCTCTAATAGGGTGATATGGCACTACAAGATCATTAAGATAAGATGGGGCCTGATTATTTAAGACCTTGTATGTGAGGAGCAGGATTCTGAATTCAATTCTAGATTTAACAGGAAGCCAATGAAGGGAAGCCAAAACAGGAGAAATATGCTCTCTCTTTCTAGTCCCTGTCAGTACCCTTGCTGCAGCATTTTGGATCAGCTGAAGGCTTTTCAGCGAGTTTTTAGGACATCCTGATAATAAAGAATTACAGTAGTCCAGCCTGGAAGTAATAAATGCATGAACTAGTTTTTCAGCGTCACTCTGAGACAGGATATTTCTAATTTTAGAGATGTTGCGCAAATGGAAGAAAGCAGTCTTAGATATTTGTTTAATATGTGCGTTGAAGGACATGTCCTGGTCAAAAATGACTCCAAGGTTCCTCACAGCATTACTGGAGGCCAAGGTAATGCCATCCAGAGTAAGAATCTGGTTAGAACACCATTCTAAGATTTTCAGGGCCGAGTACACTAACCTCAGTTTTATCTGAATTAAGAAGTAGAAAGTTAGCGGCCATCCAGGTCTTTATGTCTTTAAGGCATTCCTGCAGTTTAACTAATTGGTGTGTGTTACCTGGCTTCATGGATAGATAGAGCTGCGTGTCATCTGCATAGCAGTGAAAATTTATGCTATGTCTTCTAATGATACTGCCTAGGGGAAGCATGTATAATGTAAATAGAATTGGTCCTAGCACTGAACCCTGTGGAACACCATAATTGACCTTAGTGTGTGAAGAGGACTCTCCATTTACTTGAACAAATTGGAGTCTATTAGATAGATATGATACAAACCACTGCAGCACAGTACCTGTAATACCTACAGCTGAGTGCAAAGCTAAATAATTGAAAAAAAAACCCCCATTAATTTAAAAAAGTAATACACTTGGGACAACAATGAGGAGTATGTGCATAGCAGGTGATGGTGTGAGTTTGTTTACTACCAGCACAGCTGGACTGGCCACCATCGGTCCACCAGTCAATGGTACTGAGGTATTGAGGTGAAAAGGAACGTGATTTGTCCCGTACTTTAGCTAGAATGAAAAAAAGACAAAAAGCTGGAGTTATTCTGTGGCTTTATGCTGCGCAGCTGCCTTTTCTCCTCTCATTCTTTCCCCGTCCCTCTCCTGTTGCTTCTTCAACCATGAAACTGATCAATGATTAGCTGATCGGTTTGTCTGGGCAAAGTCCCGTCTCTCTTCTCTGTTTATCACCTACTTTGCGCCAGAAAGAGGAAACCAGTGGATAAAAACATTAATAAACCAGTAATAAAGAATTATCTGAATCTTACAACCAATGTGGTCATTTGATGTAAAATGTATAGATATCATACATATATACCAACAAGACAGTGTACATCACTGCACAACAGCATTTGTTTTCATTCAAAGGCTTTATGGCTTTTCTGATCTCTAGTCAAAATGCAGGGCCGATTTTCTGTCCCAGTCTAGCCCAGGGATGAAGATTTGAAAAAACTACAACTATATGTAAGTTTTATTGTGGATAATTGTATATAATGACATATTATAAAAAATAATATTTTTGGACAAGTGTTGCAAATAATTTTAGACCACGTATAACAATGCATAAACCAAAAACAAGGAATTTTGTGTTAGATGGACATATTTATGTACATTGGTCCCTCGCTATAACGTGGTTCACCTTTCGCAGCCTCGCTGTTTCGCAGATTTTATTTTGTGCAATTTTGCATGTTTTTTGTTTGTTTGTTTTTTACAGTGCATTGTGTTCTGCATCCTGATTGGTTGTAGACCATTGTGAATCAATCTCGTGCCGTGTCTCCTGTACAGTACAGAATGCGTTCAGCTTGTCAAATTTACATAAATCTTCGATCGCTAGCAGTGTGACTTTGAAGTGCTGTACTGTATGTATGTTTTCTCCCCAACAAACACAACAATGTCGACGTAACGTTTTGCACAGCCAAAGGGACCTGCGGGTGCCTTTGGTTTCATTCTATAATACTGGACTTATTTTTCTACGAAGGTTTAAACTTTGAGAGTGTTTAAACAAGAGAGAAAAGTGTGAAAATGTTCATGCCTGTGTGTAGTGAGGGGTTTTACAGCCTCAAAACATCTATAATAATTATAAAAATAAATTTGGTTACTTCATGGATTTCACTTATCACGTGTTATTTTTAGAACGTAACTCCTGCGATAAACGAGGGACCACTGTACGGTCCATCTAAGACATATCTAAGATAGTATAAATACAGTCCCGATCAAAAGTTTAAGAGTACTTGAAAAATGTAAAAAAAATCATATTTTGCATAGTTGGATCTTAACAAGGTTCCAAATCAAGCTTCAATATGCAACAAGAAGAAATGGGAGTGAGACAAAACATTATTTTGAGCATGCAATTTACTGAAAACAACACTTAAACTGAAACAGGTTGTTTTACAGCTGATCAAAAGTTTAGGACCACGTGTCTTTAAAAGGCCAAATCTGCAAAAACGTGGATTCATTGTCATTTTCTTTCAGGTAGTCACATTGTCATGACATTCTGATGGCAAAGGCAAAAAAACGTTCCCTTTTTGAACGTGGTCGGGTTGTTGAACTAGATAAGAAGGGTCTCTCGCAGCGCGCCATTGCTGCTGAGGTGGGACGCAAGAGAGAGTAAGAGAGTCATTTGGAATTTCTTAAATAATCCTGTAGGTTATGGAACAAAAAAGTCAAGTGGAAGACCTGAAGAAATTTCACCAGCACTGAGTCTGAGGATCCAATTGGCTGTCCGTCAAGACACTGAACGATCCTCAACACAAATTAAGACCATTACTGGTGCCGACTGCAGCCCCATAACCATCAGAGACTGAAGGGTTTCAAAAACAAAAAAACGTCTTCAAAGGCCTTGTCTCCTTGAACGCCACAAAACTGACTGTTTGGTCTTTGCAAGAGAGCACCAAACATGGGACACTGAGAGGTGGAAGAAAGTTTTATTCTCTGATGAGAAAAAATGTAACCTTGCTGGTCCTGATGGTTTCCAATGTTACTGAGATGACAAGTAGATCCCACCTGAGATGTTTTCTATGTGCCACAGTGGAGGGGATGCCATAATGGTCTGGGGTGCTTTTTCTTTCAGTGGAACAATGGAGCTTGAGGAGGGGAGGTGCAGGGGCATAAAATGGCCACTGGCTATGTCCAGATGTTGCAGAGAGAATCCCTCATGACTCAGGGCCCTTGTCTGTGTGGTAATGACTGGGTTTTTCAACAGGACAACGCTACATTACACAATGCCTGCAGGAGAAGGGACTTCTTCCAGGAGAATAAGATTACTCTTTTGGACTATCCTGTGTGTTCCCCTGATCTAAATCCAACTGAGAACCTTTGGGGATGGATAACAAGGGAAGTTTAAAAACAATGGACAACAGTTCCAGACAGTAGATGCCCTTTGTGAGGCCGTCTTCACCACTTGGAGAAATGTTCCCACTTACTTAATGGAAATGCTTGCATCAAGCATGCCGCAACAAAGTTTTTAAGTGATCAATAATAATGGTGGAGCTACTCATTACTAAGTTCATGTTTGGAACTTAGTAATTAGTGATTTCTGTTTTGGGGGGGTTTACAGGGTTTTTTTTGGAGGTGTGGTGCTAAACTTTTGAAAAGCCTGTTTCAGTTCAAGTGTTGTTTTCAACATATTGCATGCTCAAAAAAAAAAGTTTTTTGTCTCACTCCCATTTCTTCTTGTTGCATGTTGAAGTTCTACTTGGAACCTTGTTAAGATCCAACCATTCAAAACATGACTTCTTGGCATTTTTCAAGTACTCTTAAACTTTTGATTAGGACTGTATGTGTATGCTAAAGAGTATATTAAAAACATATATACATACATACACACACATACATACATACACATATATATATATATATATATATATATATATATATATATATATATATATATATATATATGTGTGTGTGTGTGTGTGTGTGTTAGTGTGTATATATCCCTATTGACTCCCTGTTGACATTGACAATTATGATTTTTTGCTTACCATCATTGAAATTAGTATGGCCAGAGTATTTTATGACTTAACCGCCTATGCACATATAATGTAAATTTCATAATCACTACATGAGTGCACAAAGCAACCATCTTTTTTGTTATTCTGCATGTATAAATGAAGTGTCAAATGTGTATGAATTGATCCTATATGTAATACATCTGACACAAGAAGATGATAATCAAATAGCCAATAACAGAACACGTGTTAACAATACAAAACACAGCAGCACATGACTAAGTTGCAACCTAATGGTAATTTAAGTCAGTCAGTGTCCTCTGACATTTGCCCTCTCTTGCAATTACAATTACACAGGCAAGGGTGAAATCATTTGTCATTTCTGAAGCATAAGTACTTTTGGTAGATTTCCAAAGCCAAATGTTAACAAGAGTAAGTAAACAAGTGAAACAAGATTTATAGTGTTTATAAGATTAAATGTTCTTAGCCTGTGGGCAAAATAAGCGCACACACAATATTGCTGTCAGATTAGGTAAAAAGCAGCAGGAATACTTCATCTTGATTATTCAAAATCATTAAGCTCCTGCAGTCTGCATAATATCCACCTGCTACTTCGTCCCCATTTATTTCTATGAGAAACACATTTACCTCGAGGTGAAATGACCAGAGCGTAGCAGGAAATACAGGAGGAATTCCTTTTGAAAAAAGGAATAGAGTCCGATCCAGAAGACAAAAAAGTGACAAGTTTCCAATGCATTTTGTTACGGGTCCGAAATTGAGGACGAGAGTAAAACAATGATGGTCCAAAAGAGGTCAATCAAACAATTGATTTTTAATGAATACACGCAGCGTGGGGAGACGTACACTGGAAACCATCAGTTGTAAATCCCCACCCAAAAATACACTTCAGATTGCTTTTATAACCTCAGGGTATTATGACGCCCCCTCATGCGTTTACAAGCACATAATTTGCATCTTAAGAACATTATTTGCCTCTTCTACAGACAATGATCAATTTTAAGAGATAACTACAGAGACAGGAGTTCCCCTTTCTGGCATCCTTTTCCAAATATGGTGATGAGGTCCCCATGGACTTGTCCTCCTCTTTGGCCCATCTTCTGTCACCTGTTACTAGGCAAACTCAAATGCAACAAGAAGCTGAATACATTCAGGCCTTTGCTCAGCTACTATTTTACTGTAACAATATACTCAGCATATAAGCTTTTATGATTATAGATTTAACTCAACGATTTAAGTTGTTCTAACTGCACCTGTAATAAACATGTTAATATTTGATTATGATAACACCTGTAATACAAATTATAACATAATGCCAGCAACTTCAATAAATGCTTGGATGAAATGATAATTAATGCAATGATAAAGATGATGGTTATGTAAAATAATCCCTGTAATTCCACAATTCCCTCTCTTGACGTCTTCCAAAGACGTCACATTCCCAGGTCCACTACCTTCGCTCTGACCCTCGCTAGTCGTCCCCTGACTCAGCAAACCAGACAATAACCTCACGACATCTAGGTGGTCCAGTAATAAAACGCCAGCTCCCACTTGAAAACACTTCACGCTTAAGTGGTCTCTGCTCCTTTCCTGGGTCCCTCTCTAGTGGAAATCTAGTGGAATGGACCCTCGTCATCAATCACTAAGTAAACTAAATTGGCGCAGGTCTCAAATAAGAAGCAGAAGACACTTGGGCCCTCGCTCAGGCCTGCTACTAGATTTATGTGTATTGTAAGCATGCATGCAATTAACCTGCTATGTTCCCATCTTCCCTCAACATGTATCACCTGGACACTCTCACCAGTGAAGCTTAAAACCCTCTTGGATAGAACATCAACTCTAAACAAGCACAGATATGCAATGTGTATAAAATGAACTAAACCTGTGAATAGAATGAATGTGATGACAAACATATTCAATGCAATATGAACCCTGTAAACAATATTACTGATAAACAATGCTTCCTTATTATTTTGTCATAAAATAAATCAAACAAATAACTTAAGCTGTGTGACGGCACCTTGCGTTTACGCCAGGCTGTGAGCTGCCCTAAATCTACTTGCTACACCCCCTTTTTCACCTAGTTTAATTTTTTTCAATCCTAGTTTAAACTATTCCTAACTTCCCTCAGTGCACACTGTAAAGTGTAAAAGATACAATTAGCTTTCTCCTGGTAAAAGGTCCTACATTATTTTCTCAACCTTTGGAAACCTCCTCTATCGAGTTAACCCATTTCATTTTTCACACTTAGGCCTGATTTCTTCGCCCCCTTTAACGGGTAGCGCATATCCGGTCTGAACACTGTGTTTGGGCAATTTACGAATTGTTGCAGGATTTCTATGTTATGTAAAGTTCCTCTCATCCCTTTTATGCTTCCATTATAACCTGTGTAAGCTTTTGATCTTCTTTGTAACATAAACAACTAGGTGTATTTGTGCTCTGTTTTTCTCCTTTCTCTGGTTGGTTCCGTTCGGTCTGGGGCTTCCAGGATTCTCGCCCCCCTAAGTCGCTGTGGTCCTGAAATCTTCTCCTGTAAAAGATAGAAAACAAAAACCTCTCTCTGCTCCACCTCACTAATCTATTGTGTTCATCCAATGTTCCTTTAATTATTCAAACTTGGTTCACAATATCATGTTCTGGGCTTTATCCTTTTTATTAACTTTACTTAATCTCAATACTCTTTATGTGTGTGAGCAATACTTTTAGTTTTATTAAACACACCCCGGGTAAAATATACACCATCCCCATGTCAGCCTAACTCTCCGCTAGAAAGCACGCTTCAGAATTTCTATCAGGATTTACACCTCTTTTTGCTTCAAGCATATACCTAACATGCAAAAATTACTGTTAATGCCAGTTACACAAGTTTCCATTATTTACAACATTTTGTTTCACCCGTCTCAGCCTCACATGTTTCCTGTTCACTTATTACATGTATTCATCTTTAACACCTTTTACCTCATTAGTTGCTAAGCAGAAACAAAACACCATGTGTTCCACCTTTGCCCTATAAAATAAATCTATGTCATATTTGTGTCTGTAAGCATGTTTTGCATTCATTCATTACACTCCACGCCATCCCTGCAAGTTAAGAGCTATACAGTTAAAAGCTACAGGCCTTTGGCCTCGCCTATTTTAAATCAAGCAGGGGAGTTTCATTTTACTTTAAAAATAACTTTATTTAAAAATAACAATTTCTGCCTCAGTTTTACCATATCTAAATTATCAACAACCCCAAAAGTCATAAAATGATCCTAGAACCCATCTCAAATTACCTCTTAAATTCCCCCTTTATATTTGGACACACCAAATGTGTCCAAATAAATAAAAACTCAAAAAACTCAAAATGCATCACCCGGGCTTAAGAAATTAAAGGAAAACGGTTAGTCATATCATCTCTCCAAACACCTCAGCAATCCTCCTCTCCGGTAGATCTGCTCCAGGCCTGTAAACCTGTGTTTAAGGAATAAAATCAATTTAATCATCATGTCAAATCTTCTCAAACTCCTTGCTCCATGCAAAAGTCTGGATCCTTGAAATTTCCTGGAAACAAAACCTGTACTTTACATTTCATACTCAACTCTCCCCCTATGATCTAGTCTGTGTCATGACAAAAATAAACTTGAACAGAACAGTTATTAATCCTGAGTTACCTCAGTTAATGGTAACTTGAATCTCATCAAACAATGTTTCCCTTTTAGCATTTTGCATTCTCCCAACAATATAATGTAATCCCATAATCTAACCCCCGTAAATAATTACCTCACAGCACACATCAATATCCCAAAATCAGCATCCCCAGATTTAAGTCTCCCACTTGTCCTGCTTATGGCAAAAGCAAAACAAAGCATCCTCTTTCTTTTCCTCACATGGTAAATTTGTCCACATTTATTCATTCCCACCTTAGTCCAGTCACTCACATTCACTCACATGCATTCACACATGATATTTTTGCTGATCTGCAGCCTCCTGCGCACGTCATCGGATGCTCCACATCAGCAAAATGAGCTCAATCATTTGTTGTTTTATTTCCTTTTCCTTTTCAGGAACATAGTTCTCTATACTTTTGACTGGATTGAATCGATACAATCCATTTTTAGACAGAGACTTGCCGCCAATCAGTCTCTGATTGTAATCAATTATAATTCCGTAAAGCCCACCTGATTTTCGTACTTGGTAATTTTGTCAGCGCCGTCGGTTCACTCTCTTCCAGGCCTGCTTAGAACAAAAATGAAAAAAGAGAGCTGATTATTAGCTCATCAAAGTACCAAACAAAATCACCTGACAGGTTTTTCCTGAGTGCACTACTACAAAAAATTTTTGGGGCCCCTCTCAGACATATCCATGTCTTAATTAAACTCCCTCTCTGGAAATAAAACAACAGCCTCAAAAATCTAAAACAATCTTAAATTTCACCCGTTCAACACACCGAAAACCTCGTCAAAAGATCAAAGACCGTTTTCATTCAGCACAAGATAAAAACCAATTTCAACAACGTATCATCCTTAAATTATAAATTTCCTGTCCAAATCTGCCCCTCTTAACAGACCTGACCACCGTAATCAAATATCCTGATACTTTACCATTATATATTTCTCCCAATACTCTTCAACAGCCCCCGATCTCTCTTGAACTGAACTGAAAGCCTCCGACACACACGCACACAGGAAGTGTCTTTGTCACTCACTCACTCCAGCTAATTTGCATAAACCCACAGCTCAACAGCCGACTTAACAAGAGGAATACATGTTTAAACTTTATCACATAATTGAATTATTTTCATTTTCTTTCTATACTAATCACTTACTTTGATCAATCAGTGCAAAAGCACTCCTAAGTAATCACTTCTCTTTTGTTTTGTTGTTTTTTTTTTTTCCTAACTCACTCCCTTGTCATACAGCTTCGTTCGAGTTATTCCACAACAACTCTATTTTATCCAAGTGTGTTTTAAGTGTATTTTCTTCAACATTCACACCATTTTAACCCTCATGAAATTAGCAGGCTGATTTAATTACATATGTTTGTGTTCTTAGCCAGGTTTTAAATCATTATCTGTTCATTAATCTTCATGAGCTTGTCTCTGTAAGGTTAGTGCATTTTCTGTTTGTATGTGTGATTCTTATAAATGTTTCTTTTGCAGTGTTTCAAACTCCTTTTGACAGGGTGTATTTTCTCTCTTTGGCTCATCACTGGTCATTGTTAATGACATTTCCCTCCGTCTGTGCCCAGTGGCCTTACCTGTTAAATCCCGTCTCCTCCAGTGACTCCAAGGTCACTCCGGGACTTAGGTTCAAGCAATCGTGACTGCGCCTTGCCTTAGGTTGTCCCAGGGTTTCGAGGTGGGATCTTACCCGTCATGGGCTGTCCAGCCTTCCATGCCCGCCTACTACAGGGGCCAACTGGGCAAGGGTGTTATCAGACCTAGGGGACACACTGGTTCTGGAAATTAAAGGAGTGTAAACTGCTTTCTTTCTTAAACTTTCCAACCATAATTTCACATGTAACAGTTTGTGTATGTGCATTTTCAATTCATTAATGTAATTGTTAGTTCCTGTATTTATTTCTCTCAGTCTGTCTCTTTTCTAAAACCTGTAATTAATATAATTTTATTACTTTATTACTTTTTCTTAAAACATGCATCCGCTTCATCTTCTTAGAATTTAACTCTGTCTATTTCTCTGGGTGCTCCCCTGACATCATCAGTCACACACACACACACCTTCCTCTCACACACACTTTCAAATAGAGCTCTTCCAAACATCAGGACAACTAACACTTCTCCACGGACAGGACCATTCTTTAGGTCAGTTTTATAGCATCAGTCACCCAATAATCTCTTAACTGGGTTTCCCAAGTACATATACTTATGTATTTTCAATCGGAAAAAATACACTCAACCTGTCATAACATCTCTCATGGATTTCTTGAATTAAAAACACTTTCAAACTTTAAAACATCCTACTTTTCCTCACACAAGAAATATATTTCACACTCCTTTATTCCATACACACCTTTAAAAGTTCTAACCTCTTTAGTCATTCAGTAATCGTCTCACACACCCCGCCTTTTCTCTCTCAAACTTCCATTTTCCACTCACTCAGACAAATCATGCAGAGTCACTCAAATCAAATACTGACAGCATTCACACGGTTAAAATCACACAAAATACGCTTTCATACGAGTATTTTGGACATGCCTTCCATGATCAGAAAGAGCAAGTCAAAAGAAAAAGAAACTGAAACCTCTCATCGTCTCACACACAGCTTCTCACCACACACACATAACTGAAAAATAAAACACACCAGCCTTTATGGCTCAAAATATATACATCTATCAAAATTCAGTCACTTACTATACATCCACTACAGCAACTCAAAACTTTATTTATAACCCTCTAATAAACATAAATGGCGTCTTAAACACACGCATTCAACAATGTTTGCAGCAGTACTTGTGAAACCAACTGTGGTTTAAGCAGTTCACAGCTTCTTAATTTGCATTTTATTGGCTTCTAGGACATTCTAGTCTCTAATTCCTCTGTTTTCATGTTATCTCCCGTTTGACACACACAAACACCACAAACACACACTCCCCCTAAAAACCCACAAAAAACTATCCCTAAAAACACACACAAAAACCCATAACAACTTCATTCATTTAACTTCATTCATTCATTTATTATTATTTTAAACCCTTAAGATGTTGTGCTGTGTTTCCTCTGTGCCCGTTGCAACCTATATTAACATAAAGCCAAAATGTAAACAAGTCTGTCAAATCTAACTACTTATATATTATCGGACTAAAAAACCACTTACAATCTTCTAAAGTCCTCCTTTGCCCAACAAACATCAAACGACTTACACCTATATGTATCACTCAAAGTCAACAATACATTAGGAACACCAAATGTAACTGTGTATATTATCTCAAACTGAAACAAAACCCATCTAAAAATCCTAAAACATCTTACTTGAACACACCAAAAGAGACATCACTCACAGACATATTTATTAATGAAATTGTTTCAAAGTCAATTTCAGTTTTCAGACCCCAAATAGCGGTCCTAAGTTTCAACAGTTTATGTATTCTATGTCAAAACCCAGCAAAAAAGTCATACAGTCATGGCAAGAAATAAAACTTTACTTACAATATTGTAATAAACAAAACCCAGCGTCTTAAATACAGGCGTGTGTAACAGTCTCTATCTAAACTTCCTAAAACTCTAGGGACCTTGCAGCTGCCTTATTTGCATTTTCACACACACTCTAAAAATGGCCTCAGCACTTCAGCTCAGTGCTGGGTCAGACTCCTTTTGACACCAAACCTCTTACTTTATATTACACAGATACACAGACGTCTTATAATTACAATAACAACAAATATCAGGCCTGAGATTGCACACCCTACAGAATTTTGACAAATTTAAATTAACCCTCCAAGGGACAAACTCCAAGTTTTTTGCGATCAATTAACCAGTATCGGCCCCGGACCGTGGTCACATATCTAATGCCCTAACACAATTTAAAAGCGTCAATCAACGCCCAAGTTCCGAACTTTGCTGACCAAAAAAGCGTAAAACACCGCCCCGGACGGTAAAGTGGTCTGACCACTAGTTATTCTGGACTGCCCCAAGGTCCACAGTGACCAACTGACTATCCCTCTTCGAGGACGAAAGCACGCGTCCGTACTCCCGGCAAGCGTTACCTTTGGACAATACGCTTCTCAGAATTCCCAGAATCCCGTACTACAAAATTTAATTACTTTTGAAGACACCCCATAAAATTACACAAGCAATGTTATTGATGTCCAAGCCCGGCTTTATATTCAATTAAGACTTGACTGTCACAAACTCTTCGCCAATAACCTATAACTCTAAATTCAGTCTGCAGTTCAACTGCTTTAAATACACTTATTCTCTTTACTCTTTACTTATTTTCTCTTATTCTCTTTACTCTTTACTTATTTTCAACGTTTTATTATCATTACTTCAACTTCAATTCTCATGAGATTTTCACCAAAATCACAGCAGACATTTATCAGTAATTTCAGTGAGTAGACTCTTAATTTTGTCATAACCAATCCAGCACTGTTTGGAAATAATTCAACAGGTAGTGCCTTACCTTTGAATAAGCCGGCTTATGTCCACTCACTTCGACCACTGACTCGTGTCTGCCCGTTCGAGCGCCTCGGACCCTCTCGGTCTCAATCTCCAACTCTATGTCCTCAACCCTGGCCAATGCACCAAATGTTACGGGTCCGAAATTGAGGACGAGAGTAAAACAATGATGGTCCAAAAGAGGTCAATCAAACAATTGATTTTTAATGAATACACGCAGCGTGGGGAGACGTACACTGGAAACCATCAGTTGTAAATCCCCACCCAAAAATACACTTCAGATTGCTTTTATAACCTCAGGGTATTATGACGCCCCCTCATGCGTTTACAAGCACATAATTTGCATCTTAAGAACATTATTTGCCTCTTCTACAGACAATGATCAATTTTAAGAGATAACTACAGAGACAGGAGTTCCCCTTTCTGGCATCCTTTTCCAAATATGGTGATGAGGTCCCCATGGACTTGTCCTCCTCTTTGGCCCATCTTCTGTCACCTGTTACTAGGCAAACTCAAATGCAACAAGAAGCTGAATACATTCAGGCCTTTGCTCAGCTACTATTTTACTGTAACAATATACTCAGCATATAAGCTTTTATGATTATAGATTTAACTCAACGATTTAAGTTGTTCTAACTGCACCTGTAATAAACATGTTAATATTTGATTATGATAACACCTGTAATACAAATTATAACATAATGCCAGCAACTTCAATAAATGCTTGGATGAAATGATAATTAATGCAATGATAAAGATGATGGTTATGTAAAATAATCCCTGTAATTCCACAATTTCCACCAAAGACACAACGATTACAAACATAGAGAAAATGCTGATGCTTTGTTTAACAACTGCCAGCTGTTCAGTTTCCCACAAGAATTAAAAAAAAAACAGACAAAATATTTTCCATACAGGAAGAGACGTGGTCCTCCTATACCTTCCAACCCAATGCTCAGAAGTGGGTATAAAGAGTTGTAAGGCTATTAACGAGATGAATAAACTTTTATAGTTGTTTTATGCAGAAAAGTAAAGCCAGGAGATGTGAGTTATGCTCTGCCTACAAACTATTGCTCTTTTTTTTTAAACTGAATTTTCCATTTATCTCTCTTCGTGTACATTCTTTTACCTAAGGATGTAATTAGGGAATTAAAGGTTATTCTGCCCTCACTAGGGTGTAAAGCTGGTTTCTAGACTGGCAGATAGCATAACAGGTCCACAATAAACATCCAGGAGTCAGCAGGTATGTTTTAGATGGTTACTGTCAGAAGCACTGTAAAACTGTAATACAGAAATGAAAAACAAAATATTACATTTCTGCTATAATTGACTTGCCTTTACAGTATTAAACACTAAGCCATGCACTATCATGTACATCACATGTAAACACATCAACATATCCGGAAGCCTTGGTTATTTGCCCTAGGTATTTAACGGTTAGCTCAATGTTAACATTTTATTGGAAATCCCATAGATGGGCATACGTGTCAGCATCGCAGCTGTTTATCCCACACGTCAAAGTTTCTCACAAAAAACTCTAAACAGTTACACAAAACTATCGCGGGAAAGCTTAACACAACAGCTAGCAACAACTTACAGGCAAGTGCACTTTCAGGCTCAACAAGAAAAAATGAACAAGTGGAAAAGACAAAAAGTTTAGCTAAAGGCCTTTTTCATTGGAGAACTACGGCAAGTCTGCTGGTTCAAACAATCCGGTTGTTCAGTGATGACGTGACGAATCCTACTTCCAGGCCTAAAGCAGTCTGCGTTTAATATGGCTTTTGTGTTGTTAACATGTTTAATGTTTTGTATTTTCTTCTATTTAATCTCAAAAAGCTCCTAAAAACAGTCAGTGATCACTGTTGACCTCCCTCGGCTTTTATTACCGCTAATCATTTATTTAAGCTCAGTTTTTAAAACCTTACGATGTAACTACAGCACAGCCCATGCAGCAGTATATGAATGACTAACCTCGTATTGTGGATGGATTATCTCACTTGTTCTCCTAGCTAAAGTTTAGTCCTTTTACAGCATCCTGCCATGCGATTACATTTGTTCCTGACCACCGAGAACACTCACGTTAACTTTTATCGAGTGGAAAAAAAAGTTAGCTTGTTTATATTATGCTAACATAGCTGTGTCGCTAGCGGTCACGTAGCACATCATTATATACCAGCTAGTCCAACTTCAGTAACCCTACAAACATCACTGCTGTTTAGTTTTCTGTCTTCATTTATGTTGGAAGTGATAGCAGAGCTGTACGTTTGAATTTGTTTCCAAAACCCCGCAGTCAGGACATGCTATATTGTATTTAGATAGAAGCTAGCGAGCTAACTTCCTGCTAACTTCTAACGCCGTTAAATGTCATAAATTCCATTTTCATGGATGCCTGAATGTTAAACTCAATTGTTACACCTGGTAGAGCAGAACACTGATGATTTTATTAAAGATGAAAGACTTTAGACAGTTTTTCAACTCTCAGTAATGCCACCAGTGATCGTTTGATATATGGACCTGCAGCGGAGTTTAGACCCAGACACGGCCAGTGACGTCAGACTGAACAACTGGATACACAGCCAAATTATCATGCCTGCCTTAAAGGAGCAGCACAGGGCTGCTGTCGCTAACATCAGAACACCCTCTGTGTCAGGGTCGGACGGTTCCCCCGACCGGCTTACCTGCCTGTGTTTGTGTGTGTGTGATTTCCTCTCTCTTTTCTCTCTCTTTCTCGCTCCGTGGCAGTTGTTTACGGAGGTCGCACGGCAACGAGTGACCTCTGACCCAGAAGCGCTGCCGCTCTGGAGCCACCTCACGTGCGACTGATTCAGCCACCAGCTGCTGCTAATCATCTGCCATCTTAGGCAGAACTATTTAATGGTGTGGCTGAGCGACACACAGCGCTGGAGTATTGCGCTAAGCCTGGTAGTATTCGCGGACCTTTCGTGTTGTAAAGTGTTGTCTGCACAACGAGTGATTAACTGTTCGCTGTTCTGTGTGTGACTAGGAACAGGGACGGAGGAGAATCACGAGCATTGGAGGACACCTGGAGGAGGAACGGAGATTCACTAGCACGCACTGTTTGAGCACGGGAAGGAGGACACGACTGACCACTTTTTGCACTGAACTGTTGCTAACCTCTTTCACTGTAAATAAAGGCACTGCCTTGCATTCAGAGCTCCACACCTGGGTCCTCTCTTTCTCCAACTGTGACAGAATAATCCAGTCAGCCACGGACCCAGCGGACTCAAACCCCCGTTTGACATTTTGTTAAGGAACAGACAGCTTTACAACAGGTGGTATTGGACCTTCAAGGTATGTTACTCACTGTACATGGTACTTCTGCTAAGGCTCCACCATCTAATCCGTCACTAAATACGGCCACTGCCTGCCCATTACCTCCCTCGCCACCACTACCTAGGCGAGAACACACGTTGTCAGTCCCAGAGAAGTTTGATAGAGATCTGGCTAAGAGCAGAGGGTTTGTGATGCAATGTTCTTTAATTTTCAGGCAGCAGACACAAGCCTATGGCTCTCATTGCTCAAATATTACTCTTATGGTGGAGTTAATGACGGGTTGGGCGCTGCAGTGGGCACAAGCTGAATTGAATGTTCAATTCACGGTCCCTCACTCACCCATTTAGCGCGCTAATTCTAGGGCAGAGCAGAGTTTTTTGGAGGAATCGCTAGCCCTGGGGTTGGGTCTACCCAGTGTCTCCCTCTTTGAAGTTCTCCAAGTTTCCGCTCTTGATGGCAGCCCTCTAACTACTGTTACTCACCGCACTAAGAAAATTACGCTCACTCTCTCCGGCAACCACTAAGAGCAGATCAGCCTTTTTCTCTTTAAATCACCTGATACACCCTTGATGCTAGGCTATCCTTGGCTTCAACAACACAATCCACAGATCAACTGGGCTAGGGGGAGCACTGGCAATTCCGCCAGAGTATCATGATTTGGCCCAGGTATTCAGCAAAGAGAATGCCTCCTCTCTCCCGCCCCACCGGCCGTATGACTGTGGGATTGATCTGATCCCTGGCACCCCCTTGCCCACTAGTCAGCTTTACAACATTTCCAAGCATGAGCGAGAATCCATGGAACGTTACATCACTGATTCATTGGCAGCTGGTATAATTGGACCCTCCACGTCACCCTTGGGTGCAGGGATCTTCTTTGTCGAGAAGAAGGATAAGAAGCTTCGGCCTTGCATAGATTTTCGGGGACTGAATAAGATCACAGTAAAGAACAAATATCCCTTAACTTTGCTTGTGTCTGCCTTTGAACTTCTCCAGGGTTGTCCGTGCCTGCCCGGCCGGCCCCAAGGCTACATGTATTGTTTGGTTTTCTCTCTCTGTCTCTCTCTCCCTCTCTGCCTGGGCGGAGCTCACTGTGGGCTCCCGCCCTTGGCCCACACACCTGACAACAATCAGCTGTCATCACCTAGGAGCACTATTTGAGGCTGGAACACAGATCCTCTCGTCGCTGGATGATTGTACTACAGACGTTAGTGATTCTTCCAGCTTCTGTGAACCTGTGCTTTGTGATTCGTGATTTGTGAGTGACTTCCCTTTCTTCTACTACAGACTTTCCTCCCCGGACCTGTGACCTCCCTGCCGTGTGAACGTGTGTGAGTTTGGGCAAGAATACGTGAGCGAGTGTGAGAGAGCTTCCCCGTGATTCCCTGGAGTTTGGATTTCCCTTCACTATATATATCGTGCACTGGTGCTCTAAATAAACTGTTTTTGGAGACGTCTAACCACTCTGCGCTTGAGTTCCTACTACCAGATTCTTACAAGGGTGCCACGATCTTTTCCAAGCTTGACCTACGTAATGCTTACCACGTGGTGCAAATCCACGGGGGTGATCAATGGAAGACGGCGTTTAACACCCATGTTTGGCATTTTGAATATCTAGTGATGCCATTTGGTCTCACCAATGCCCCTGCCGTTTTCCAAGCCCTGATTAATGATGTATTGCGAGTGCGACTTCCATGTACAAACAGTCATTCCTTGGGTTCATTGTCGAGCAGGGCCGCTGCGCGCGGATCTGGCGAAGGTCAAGGCAGTGGTGGAGTGGCCGGAACCCCAGACCCACAAAGAGTTGCAGAACCTGGGGTTTGCTAACTTCTACACGCGCTTTATTCGCAATTTCAGCAAGATCGCCTTGGCGTTGACTGACCTCACTTCTCCCAAGTTGCCATTTCAGTGGTCTCCAGGCACCCAGCAGGCATTCAAACAGTTCAAGCACCTGTTTTCGTCGGTGCCGGTGTTGGTACAGGCTGACCTCAACCGTCCTTTCTTTGTGGAGGTTGACACTTTGGATTTAGGAGTAGATTCAGGAGTTGGATTCAGAACTAGAGGCCGTCCTCTCGCAGCAAGTGGAAGGTAAAATGCACCCGTGTGCCTTTTTCTCCCAGCGTTTGTCTTCCGCAGAACAAAATTATGATGTCGGAGACCAGGAGCTGCTCGTAGTAAAGCTGGCCCTGGAGGAGTGGCGGCATTGGCTGGAAGGGAGCAAGTACCCCATGGTGGTGTGGACCGACAATAAGAACTTGGCATACCTCCAAGCGGCGAAGCGGCGAAGTGCCTCAACGCTCGTTAAACCAGGTGGGCCCTGTTTTTCACTCGTTTCAATCTCACCATCACATACAGACCATGGTCCCGCAATGCCAAAGCACATGCGCTATCACGCCAGTTCACACCGGAGTCAGGTGATGATGGGAAGAACATGTTCATCCTGCTTTCCTCATGTTTTGGTGGTGCATTGACTTGGGAGATAGGGTCATCAGGGACGCTCAGCGGCAGGAGGCTGACGCAGGTACAGGCCCGGAGGGGAAGCTGTTTGTTCCTGCGTTGGTCTGGAGTAAGGTGCTCCAGTGGGCCCACACTGCATGATTCACCTGCCAGCCGGGTAAGAACCGCACCGTCAAATTCCTTTAGCGATCGTTCTGGTAGCCCACTCTGTTGCAGGATGTTGGAGAGTATGTGGCGGCCTGTCCTGTGTGTGCTCAGAACAAGACGCCAAATTCACCGCCCCCTACGTCTATTGCCTGTACCCAAGCGTCCCTGGTCGCACTTTGCACTGGACTTTGTCACGGGACTGCCTCCATCCTCATGTAACACTGTTGTACTTACCATCGTTGACCGGTTTTCCAAGGCTGTCCATTTTGTGGCTCTACCGAAGCTTCCACCTGCCCTAGAGACTGCTCGACTACTCACCCAGCACGTGTTCCAGCTCCACGGCATCCCCCGCGATGGGGGTCCCCAACCCGTTGGGGACCGCTGCACTATATTACTCTGTTTGTGTCGGGGGACCCGATCCTTGGGGTAAACCAATTTTTGGTGCAGCATGTTTTGGGGTTTAAAAGCCACAGAGTTGGTGTTTAGAAAAAATACATCACAATTGTTCCAATATTTCTGACACAAAGGGGATCACTAAGGGTTTTCGCTTAGGTAGCAGTTGTTCTTCTCTCCTGGATCAGCTGGAGCTTTTTTTTTAGGCCCATTGCTCATTCAGTGGTGCTAGTTTCAGTCATTGTGCAAATGTACTGTTTATAAGGTTGGGGAAACCTGCAGTCGAGACTGAAGATGTTACTTGGATGAGTGATTAAACATTTCTCCCACTGAAAACTCTACGTCCACATCAACAGAATCAACCTTTTGGAATCATGAAGGACATCAAATATCCATCACCAGTAGCTAGAAATGATGCCTTTTTTACAATGAGCTATCAGACAAGCTATCACAATGATATGAAAACATTATTTTTGTTATTTGGGTTTGTTTTTTGTTATTTACCAAGAGCAAAGCAGAAGACCATCAGATTAAGGTGTTTCATTCACCTGAAATATCCTGGAATTCTTCCTGCCTGGGCCTTAATGTGAGTATCATTCTCCAACTCGCAATTAAATACACTGTTATGGAACACCATGACGCAAAAGAGACTTGCACACCTGTCCCTGATGAATGTCCTCACAAACAACACGTTGGACATCAGCGCGCCTGTTGACAAAATATATCCTCTAACCTCAGCATTAAGTCACATTTGGAGTATTGGCTGTAACTCTGCCCCTGGACAAAGGTAACACTTTGGCTTATTATGAGATGCCACTGAGCCATTTAACGTAGTTAAAGTAGTTTGTGACTGAAATACATGTACTTCGTGTGAGAAGACAGATGCACAAAGTACAGGAAACATGAAAACAGGACTATCCTGCTCACAGTCAGAAACCCTGGAGGATCTGTAGCTACGACCAACAGAAAAAATAGACCAGACAAAGATTCTTATCTCTGAAGACCTCCTAAATCCGAAAACATTTTACAGCATATCTACAGTTGTTGTCTCAAGTTTACGTCTTAGGATCCTTCGACGGCCGGGTAGAACTGAAGTGAGCGGCTGTGTAATTGCCTCCAAATATGGCATTTGAAGCATCCTTCCCCTGAATTTGGACACAGCCATAGTAGTGTTGGATAAGCAGAAGTATATGTCTGTAGCTAAAGAGGTAGTGATACCGAATGACAGCAACATCAGGAAGAAGGAACACGAAAAGCTTGAGAAGTACCAAGAGCTCAGAGAAGAACTTGAGAAGATGTGGAGGGTGAAGGTAACAGTGGTCCCAGTTGTAATTGGAGCACTCGGTGCAGTGACTCCCAAGCTAGGCGAGTGGCTCCAGCAGATCCCAGGAACAACATCCGAGATCTCTGTCCAGAAGAGCGCAGTCCTAGGAACAGCAAAGGTACTGCACAAGACCACATGGACTTTCTTTTCAAAATGATGGGGATTGTAACTTCCACATTTAATGGCCACGATGTAGGTTAAGTGATACTTTTTTGCAGCAGTATATGATTATATTGCCATAACTGTCTTTATCAATTCAATTTTAGATACACTGAAACTTCTTATTTATATACACCGCGTTCCAAATTATTATGCAAATTGTGTTTAAGTGGCATAAAGATTAAATAAATTGTTTGTCAATTAAACTCATGGATGGAATTGTGTCTCAGGGCTCTTTGGATCACTGAAATCAATCTCGGACACCTATGATCATTAGTTTGCCAGGTGAGCCCAATTAAAGGAAAAACCACTAAAGAAGGATGTTCCATATTATTAAGTAGACCACCATTTTCAAGAAATATGGGAAAGAAAAAGGATCTCTCTGTTGCTGAAAAGCTTGAAATAGTTGAATGCCTTGGACATGTAATGAAACCATAGATATTTCACAAAAACTTAAGCGTGATCACAATAATGTTAGGAGATTTGTGGCTGAGTCAGAACACACATGGGTTTGTGCAGATAAAGGGACAATGACGAAGGTTTCTGCCAGACAAATACATCAGATTAGGGGGGCAGCTCCTAAAAGGCCATTGCAAAGCAGCAAACAGATATTTGAAGCTGCTGGTACTCTGGAGCCCCGCGAACGTCAAGGTGTAGGATCCTCAAGAGACTTGCAGTTATGCATAAACCTTCTATTTGGCCACCACTAACCAATGCTCACAAGCAGAAACAGCTGCAGTGGGCCCAGAACTACATGAAGACTAGTTTTCAAACAGTCTTGTTTACTGATGAGTGCCATACAACCCTGGATGGTCCAGATGGATGGAGTGGTGGATGGTTGGTGGATGGCCACCATGTCCCAGCAAGGCTGTGACATCAGCAAGAAGGTGGTGGAGTCATGTTTTGGGCTGGAATCATGGGGAGAGAGCTGGTCCAGCCCTTTAGAGTCCCTGAAGGTGTGAAAATGGCCACTGCAAAGTATGTGGATTTTCTGAATGACCACTTTCTTCCATGATAGAAAAAGAAGAACCATGCTTTCTGCAACAAAATCATCTTCATTCTAGACAATGCACCATCTCATGCTGCAAGGAATACCTCTGCATCATTGGCTGCTATCGGCATAAAAGGAGAGAAACTCATCGTGTGGCCCCCATCCTCCCCTAACCTCAGTCCTATTGAGAACCTTTGGAGCATTCTCAAGCAAAAAACTATGAGGGTGGGAGGCAGTTCACATCCAAACAGCAGCTCTGGGAGGCTATTATGACATCCTGCAAAGACATTCAAGCAAAAACTCATAAGTTCCGTGGGTGCAAGAACTGTGAAACTGCTATCAAATAAGGGGTCCTATGTTAATATGTACCTTGATCTGTTAAGATGTTTTTGATTGAAATAGCTTTTGATTTCAGTAAATATGATCTCCTAATGCTGCAAATTCAACAAATGACCATTTTCAATTCTCTACAATCTTTAAATTTTTTGAAACTCTGTGTGCATAATAATTTGGAACAGTGCATTTTAAGTTTTTTATTTTTGAAAAACATACTGTTTTCATTGGGAGGTTTGTTCAGTAATATTTGAATTATACTCTAGTGGTTGATGACTATAAAATTATGATGACTGTCATTTGAATAGACTATTTAGGAAAATCAGAGAAAAATATCATTTGCATAATAATTTGGAACACGGTGTAGTATGAAAGATGAAACCAGGACAGTGCTGCCCACAGTCAGACAGGTGGTTGTCTAATTACATCACAAGGAAAACAAGAAAGCAGAGCACACAAACCAGAGGAAGGGTCTCATTTCTGAAGATAGCATGAACACCATACAGAAACTGAATTTAAATTGCTCTTTAGCATGAGACATGAAAACAGGAAAAAGCTGCCCACAACCACCAAACCAAATGACCTTGATGTCTCTGATTAGGGCAGAAATAATAAAGCCTGTTTGAGATAAGGCTCCCACAGAAAAACAAAAAGCAGCCATAAAGGGAATGACAGAACCACACTTCTTAAAGCAGCCTGAGTCCCCAGGAAATTCTGAGCAAAGTCCCACACACAGCTGCTCTAGCCAGGCAACTTTACAAGCAGACACTTCAGTGAGCTGTCTGAAGCAATTCGCCGCAAACAAATGCTGTGGGCAACCCCTGTAAGCAAAACACTATAAGTGAATACCACTGATAAAGTCCAATGATATTCGGAAATCATATATTATATATTTTATTGGGTTCACTACTTATTCTGGAAAGTAAAAACCACAGCGATTTAGAGTTTATTAAAACATGTTCAAAATTGGCAAATTACTTATCTCATAAATCATGACACACCACTCTCACTGGTATCAGTACTGGTTTTGGCAATGCCTGTCTTTTATTTACATGGTATCAGATTGACACCAAAAATTGTGGAGTTGCATACCACTAACAGTTACTTTATTTTACACTCCCCAGGTGAAAACCTGATAACAGCAGACAGTGTCACACACCAGTCAGCCAAGAAGAGTGAAGAAGGTTTAATGGAAGACACAAACATTTATGCAGAGAAGGCAGTGAACAACCTGCCCACCAGCTGAAATTAATTCACACAGCTTAAGAAACAGCTTAATAAAGAGGACAGCATTTGTGCAGAGATCATATCATTGTGCCACTGAAGCTGACCAGACTGTAGCTAACTCACAATGTACTTTCAAATGCAACACCTTTATCAGCTTAACGATATTAGCAAGCAAACAACAGTTATGCAGTTTGTCACATAGTGCAAGTCAAAGATCCAGCTGCTGCATTTCCGGGGAGAGAAAAGTGCAAGATAGCTTCACCCAAAGATGGAGAAAGATGTAAGAAAGACAGGAGAAAAGAGGTTATATTGAAAGATAAGAACTTCTTAGTTACATGTGATAAAGTGGAAACCTATCCTCATTTTAAAATCATATAAGATCTGTATATGGTGTTAAGTTATGTTTTTCTTTTATAGTGTGAAACGCCTTGTAATACAGATTGAGGTGTATACTTTGTGCTCTTCAAAGTTTGCATGAAACTACTCAGCAGTTGTGGCGATTCTGAGCAAAATAAGCAGGTTTGTGTGGATTACAATGTGAATTTCCAGCAAAGCAGTGTGTTGGGCTGCTGTATTCATGTTTAGTTTTATGTTGAATCACGTGTAGCAGTGATTAAGCTGATGATGCTTAGATTAATTAACTGAATTCCATCTATAAACTGTGTGGTATAAACAGTATGCTGTCAGTCTAGTTATTGGAATAAGCCTGGGTAGCTTAGGAAATATTGGATAACATCTTGCTGAATTCAGTAGTGTAAATCACAAAGAGAGCTAAATCTCACAGCAACAGCAGCAGGTCAGCTGATCACAGCCTACACACAAAGAAAATCTATTGGAACACACAAAGAAATATTGTGATTATAATATTTTTTCACTACACACAGCCACTACAACTGATCTTCCTTTACCAAATCTTCTCCTGAGAAATCTCACTTTAACCCTTGATTGTACTCACTTTGTTTAGGTGTGGAAAAAACTTTGCATTCTCATAATTTTATCATATTAATATAGTAAACAGGTTCAGTTAGCTTTGCACATAAAATAGCTGGTAGAAATGTATGTAGTATATGTAAAATCTGTACTTCTACTTAGGTAAAGAACGTTTATTCTTTGTGCACCTCTGGTGCTGAATGAAAAAAGTGCACCATGTATTGATGAGTTGTGAGATTTAGATGAGACGTGCACCAACACAATAGCAAATGTCTGTAGCAGTGAACCATACACAGAAACTATAGCAGTACTCACGAAGGAAACAGAAAATCTTTAGACCCCATCAGCGCACGGACGTCAGAGGAATTTTCCATAGATGCGCTATTTTCTGGAGGACTGATTAGCTAGTGGGCGGTGATTTCATAGCTATTAGCCTTTTAACTTGAACATACACTGCCCCGGAGGAAGTTGGATTCCCAGCAAAAGTTACAGTGGTCAGTGGTAATGTAAGAAGTGAATGGCTTTATGATGCTTAGCAGTGCAGGCTTCTGATCATCAAGACGGATCACTGATTGGTTAATTGACAGACGGAAGATGAAGACATCCGGTATCTTGAGCTGCTGAGGTAAATAAATTTCAATCACTCAAGTTAAGAAAAGCTATCGAGTTTTGGAAGAAGAGCATATGAATCACACACACGCGATTTGCCTAATTTACGGAAGCAATTTACTGCAAATTGTGTTAAATTTAATTCTGAAAAAGCAAAACTTATTTTGTGTCTCTTGCGTTTGTGATAGTTGCTGCTATGAATGTTCGTTTATGTTTTACGCTTTAACATGTACGTGCGTGGATGGCTCAAAGCTGTGAGCGCACAGTTGTATCTTTGGCTCTTATCCGTAGACCTTCCTCACCGTGGATTTTAGATAAGACCCTACATATTTATGAAACTTAATAATACAGGTGTTTCTCTGAAACAGGACACATAACTGAATTTGGAGCATCAGAGGGACGGGAAGAATCCCGATACACGACGCATATAAAGATGTGGGTTGCTTCACAGACCGCCAATTTTATTTTTTAAAGTGACCAGATGGTTTAGAGTTGTGCTTTTAGTCATAGCGATTAGAACTAAATGAAAGCACCTCTGCATTTTTTTTTCTCGGCTGTGTGCGCACACAGAGTGAATTTCATTGACTTTTTAAATTCTTTCGAGTTTCCACTCCCAACGCTGGATTTTTTCAAAGTTGTTTCACTGTAAAATGAATATAAAATGTCAGAGACTGGGCCCTACATAAATAGGCCGTTTGGGGCTCAAACCCGGGACGTCTGCACCTATAAGCTGCCAGAGTTGATTTGTGTGGGTCGGACAAATTGCATTTAACGGTGCGCAAAAACTCCAGGATCTGTGGTAGTGATGTGCGATACCGCCTTTACAATCTAAATAAATCTGAAGTAAAATTCAGTTTGGTATCGGCAATACTGACCCGATACTGATACTTTGTACAAAAACTTAATGTGTTTGGAAAATCAAAATCAAAAGTATTATATTTCAAACTATACCTTCATAATAAATACAAGACATCTGAGTACTTGCTCTTGTTGTTTAATTATGAGGAATATATAACAGAAGTAAACCTGAAAATTCACTATCTAAATTAAATTAACAATCAACATCAAATATGACTGATTAAAAATAATAGCTCTGAGAAACATTTTACAGATGCATGTTATTATCTATGTTATGCATGAAATATTTTGAGTTGTATTTTTGAAAGCCAAAAATTTTATTGCAAGTATGCTATATATTTTAAACATACCTAGTCCATAATATAATATAATCCACTTGAAATGCTCTACAATTTGAACGAATGAGAGTCTGTAGTTTTAAGGATGTGGGAAATTTCCATTACTTAAACAAATAAACAAAAACCTAAGCGTAGATGTGAGTTCCAAAATACAATGCTACACATCACCAAGAGTTCCACATTTTCTCTCTCTGTACCTGGATAGTGCCTGCCTGCAGCACCAAACAAGTCCAGAGCAATGTTTATCCCGCCCCAGCAGCATCTGTCCCTCCCTGATTTCCAGTTCACTTCGTCATAAGTTCATCATCGTATGTGTTATCATTTACTTTTGTTTGTGTTTGAAAGGGTGTATCTGAAAATGGTCCATTCAGACTCAATGTCCCCCGTCTCCCTCGTAATGCTCTTACAGCTCTGCCAGACGTGGGAGTTGAAAGCTCGCAGACCGGGCCTCTGTCAGGCATTCCCAATGCATTCTCACTCTATGTTCAAGGATACCAGGTCTTTCCAGCATCCTCCCCAGCCACTTGATTTAACTCACCACCAGGTGGTTATCAGTTGACAGCTCAACACCTCTTCACCTGAGTGTCCAGAACATACGGCCGCAGATCTGATGATACGATTACAAAATCAATCACCAGCCTGTGGCCTAGAGTGTCCTGGTGCCACTTGTACTTATGGACGCCCTTACGTACAAACATGGTGTTTGTTATGGGTAACCTGTGGTTTGCACAGAAGTCCAGTAACAGAACACCACACGGGTTAAGTTCTTGCAAGCCGTTCCTCCCAGTCGCACCCCGTCTAGGGAGTCCAAGAAGGCCGGGTCATTTGGGCTATAAGCGCAGACAACAATCAGGACCCATTCCCAGACCTGAAGGCGCAGGGTACAAACGCTCTCTTCCACTTGGAAAAACCCCAATGTATAGGCAGCAAGCCAAGCAGATACTAGGATAACCACCCCAGCCTGCCGCCTCTCATTAAGGGCAACTCCAGACTGAGACAGAGTCCAGCCCCTCTCTAGGAGACTGGTCCTAGAGCCCAAGCCTGCGTTGAAGTGGGCCCGACTATAGAGCCGGTACCTCTCAACTTTGCACACCAACTCAATGGGATTAAGGCTCCTTCCCCACCAGAGAGTTGACATTCCATGTCCCAATTGTTAGTCTTGGTAGCTGGGGTTCAGTCCGCCAGGGACACATCCTGGCCGCTGCCGAGTACACACTGCTCCTGACCCCTACAAAGACAACTATTTGATGAAATGTATTCCCTAATGAAGTGTAATCCATCATCGTAAATTTAAATGTTACTAGGAAATGATCAGACGAAAGGAGGTTTTAAAGAAGTTACAGTTACAGTTAAATGTTCAAGGTTCTTTATTTGTCACATGCATAGTTATACAAGTATAACACACAGTGAAATGTAACCTGACACGCTCCTCGACTTGTGCAAAAAGGGGGGGGGGTAGAGGAAGAACATTATATATATTAGATATATACATTAGGTGAATGTGCAGTAGTAGCATGTATGCAGCAAGCAGGTGAATTCTGTACATTAAGTGAATTAAATAAGAATAGACAATTTGACTATTTTACAGAATAGACAATCTAAATATATTTAAAATTACAGGAATTTGAAATGTACAATTATAGACAATGTGGGAGGGCGGGTGTGTGGGAGTGTGGGTGTGTGTGTGTGGGGGGGGGGGGGGGGGGGGGTCTCTCTGTCCTTGCCCGTATGATGCGGAACCTTCTACTGGATTGCAGAAGTTGGAACAGTTTGTTGCCAGTATTGGGACGGGTCCTTCAGTATCTGCGCTGCTCTAGTCCGGCATCTCCTGGTGTAGGTGTCCTGAAGCGGGGGAGAGCAATCCTGCAGCAGCGTTCTGTTGTACGGATCACTCTCTGAAGAGCTTTTTGGTCCTTAACACAGCTGTTCCCAAACCAGGATGTGATGTTCTGTGTGAGGATGCTCTCCACAGCGCCTGTGTAGAAAATCCTGAGGATCTTTGGAGAGACCCTGAACTTCCTCAGTTGTCGTAGGTGGTACAGGCGCTGCCTAGCCTTTTTGGTCTGGACCTGAATGTGGGCAGACCATGTCAGGTCTGAGGAGATGTGGACACCGAGATACTTGAAGGACTGCACCCTCTACACTGGAGCTCCATTGATGATAATGGGCTTGTAGTCTCTGTGCTGACTCCTTCTGAAGTCCAGCACCAGCTCCTTGGTCTTGCCAACGTTCAGCTGGAGATGGTTGTCCTGGCACCATGATGCCAGATTCTTTACTTCGTCCATGTAGGCCGCCTCATCGTTGTTGGAGATGGCACCCAACACCACCATCAGCCAACTTCACAATGGTGTTGGAGCCATGGGTGGCCATGTCATATGTCAGAAAAGGATCCAGAGTGATGTTAAAGCGGTGGGGGAGTTCTTTTACATTTTGAGAGAAGCCAATTGGGTCTAATAATAGATTAAATGCCATGCTGAAGCTGTCATTTTCAATATTTACATGAATGAATAAAGCACATGAAGATTAGAGCATAAAATAAGGCATTATCTAAAAGTTTGTCATCGAATGGCTGACACAGATAAACTACAGAACAGTACCACTAGGTGTTGTATTAGGAAGTGATACTGTACTGCAGAGAGAGCCAACAGATGAGAGAATACATTGGATAACTTTAACTGATTTTAATTGTTTACATCAACTCATGAATTGAAATCATCACTGCTCTTCTTGAGGTTATTTTGGGCTCATCAGTATTGTAATCTACATCCATTTTACTACCTCAATCTAAACACTCAACATTATTTGTGTTGTTTTAGCAACATATGTTTTAAGTGCTCATATCAACAGGATTCATTTTCTTTGTAATTTGTATTTGACATCAAGTAGTGATGTAAGGGTAATTAAATTGAGTATAAAAACTATAACTGACTTTGACATACATTAATACTGTTCTTTTTTTTATGTTAATACCGCAGGTCTCAAGAAAATGATGGAGATGACCAACAGTAACTCAACCAACAACTCTTGCATTCACATCAGTACAACTACTCCTGAGATTAGAAAGTCTCTCATCACTGTGTCTATCATTTTTCACTTCCTGATATTTCTCCTCGGTGTGCTCGGGAATGGACTGGTTATCTGGGTGACCGGGTTCAAGATGAAGAAAACAGTAAACACAGTTTGGTATCTCAACCTTGCTGTGGCCGACTTCATCTTTGTAGCATTTCTACCCCTCAATGTAATAAACCTTGCTTTAGACTTCCACTGGCCTTTTGGCAACTTCATGTGCAAGCTCAACACCATGGTACTTATTCTGAACATGTTTGCCAGTGTCTACATTCTGGTGGTGATCAGTACAGACAGATGTGTGTCTGTGGTGTGGCCCGTCTGGGCTCAGAACAACCGAAATGTGCGTAAGGCCTTGTTTGTGACTCTGGGTGTTTGGGGGGTGGCTTTGATGATCGGCTTTCCATATTCCATCATCATGGACACAGAGCAAGCGTGTGAGAATGAAAACAAAACTCTCTGCTTAAACAGCTACGCTATTTCTGATGACTATAATGCAGAATCTCCCAATATACTGCGACAATTTCGTTATCCACCCATTATCATCGCCCGCTTCCTTGTGCTTTTTGCAGTCCCATTCTCTGTCATTGTCTCCTGTAACGCTGTAATAATCCATCATCTCAGAAGAAACCACACACTGGCAAGGAAGTCAGGTCGCCCCTTTAAGATCATTGTTGCCATTATCATCACATTTTTTCTGTGCTGGGCTCCCATTTACATTATGGATCTAATTGTGCTGGCGAAAGAAATGGACACTTCAAGTGGTGTCATTGGGATCCCTTTGGCCACCAATTTGGCCTTTCTCAATAGCTGCCTGAATCCACTGCTGTATGTGTTTGTGGGCAAAGATTTTAAGAAAGAAGTCTGCAAATCCATTCTAGCGGCAATGGAGACTGCCTTCCAGGAAGAGGAGAAACGCTCTCAGAGTTATACTAAGTCAGTTAGCACAAATACATTTCAGCTTTGAAAGCTGATGTGTAAGGTTGTTAATGACACAAAGAACCATAAGGAAACAATATTACTCCAGAGAAAATCTTTCTAGACCTGTGTTGTTTGATATATATAAAAAAAGGTTTAATAAATAATTATACCCATTTTGCTGCTCTTATAATGTTAATTTAATGGAAATTGCTAATGTTGTTTGTTTCTTAAGTCATACATTAAGTTTGCATTAAGTTTGCATCATTACAGAGCTGAAAGTGATTGTGAAATGTCACTTCCTGGAAAAAAAGAGTGAGTCAGTAATTTCAAATAAGTATTACATATGTTTCTGTTTCTGGTTCATTTTACTGGTTCTTTTAACCTTTAACAAGTATGAGTTGGTTAAGTGTAAAGTGGCACTTTAAACACTATCTATTGAGTATAACCTGTTTGGTCTGTATGTTCATTTACAACAACACCATGTGAATAATTAGATTTTATAGTAATTATTTAGCATAACAGCTTATCTCCTATTAATGTTCTGTATAAGATCAATGCTATTATGTTATGTTTAACAAAGCAGCAGCTTTGTATAATTATTTAGTCTTTAGTTTTACATAGGCATATTCTTAAATATAACCTAAATCAAATTTCATGTCCTCAATTCCTCTCCTCACATTTATCTCTTCTTATATTTACATTTATTATAAAATATTTACTATTATATAGGACAGGGAGGTTGAACCAAGGTTTCTGGGTTCCAAGATTAACACTATGGCTGTGCTGTTGGGTACAATGAGACTAATACAGTCTGAGGAATCGGAGGATTTTTTTTTGTCTAAAGATAAACATTTAGTGTCCTAGTTACCATGGTACTGACTTAGAGTTTAGTTCTCTTTCTTTAGGTGTCTTTTGGCAACAAAAAGAGCATGTGTTTCCCTCATCCCAGAGTTAATCTTTTTACATTGTAGCCAAGGTTCTTGTGGAATGGCAGTTATGTTTGAAAGAGACATCACGACCAACATATGGCTCCCATGTACACTCAGCAATGTGCCCATTACCACAAGAAGTATTTACAAATATATACGCATCCAAAGTATTGGAACAAGACACTATAAAGGCCAGATACTAAGATCACCTGACACTGGGTTGGAAGCTGCCTAGCTGACATACCAAGATACTTAGGTACCATTAAGGAATTACATCATTCTGAGCCATCAGAGCCATATATGGTCTTGGAGTCATGGTCTTTTCTGCACTTCTTGAGATCAGCATGTATTCACTAAAATGACCCACGGAAACCACTTTCATGCAGCAGAACCTGATAAAAGAGGATGGGTTAGTCCAAGGGGTCGCTGTGTTCATCTCTAAGAGGGAAGTGAAGCACCATAAAGACCAGACCCCTTAATTCTTAATTTAATTTGTAATTCAAATGATCTAAAAACTTGCTTAATTACCAGTAATTACGCTGTAATACCAAAGCATCAATTCAAAATTTTAAAGGAAAGAAAAAACATATTGTACGGTCAGTAATTTGATGTACTTAACTTTAGCATATTTTAGAGGAATGGAAAAGGTGTCTTCATGTTACATACAGTTATTTTTTAGTGAATGTGATAATGATTGGAAATTTTGTTGTCCCATATTTGTCATGGTCAGTGTCTATGTGTTTTAGGGTTTCATCAATATTCTTTGATTTGGTGCCATTCATGGTTCTGGTTCTTTTAGTTGTTTTCTGTTTTCTGTCATATTTATTGTTTCTAGTATTTAGTTTTCTGTCACTGTGCCTTCCCTGTGTTTCAGGTTTCTTGTTTAGTTACTTTAGTCTCCATGATCCATGTTCCCTTTCTGTCTCCCCAGTCACTTATGTCCCCGTGTCTGTTTCTTCCCTGGTCACAGTCTAAAGCCTGCGTGTCTTAGTTTTTGTCCTGCTTCCTGTTTTATTTTGACAGTCTGTCATCCTGTGTTCATTGTGTTCAGTTTTGCTTCCACTGCCCTGTTATGTTTAGTTCCTCCTGTGTTCCCCAGCTGCCACGTCTTCCCTGATCATCCTGCTGTGTATTTATAGTGTAAGTTTCCCTTTGTGTCTCACCTTCATGTTCCATGTACGTAGTGTTTAGTTGTTTCCCAGTTTTGGTTTTGCTAGTTTATTCTATGTCTCCCTCTTCTTTGAGTTTGTATTTTATGCAGCCAAAAATAAAAGGCTTGCTTTTTGTTCTACTCCGTCTCCACTCTCTCTCCTGTCTACACGGTCTGCCGATGCAGACCTGACAATATTTGGTCAATTCTTTTGTTAGAGCAATTGAAATTATAATGAAATAACAGGAAACACACAGTCAGTAAAGAAACAGAGTCATTTGTCTTCAACTGTCCCATGTCAACTTTTTATTTATGTCTGATTTATTTATTTATTTATTTATTTGTTCATTTCAGGCATAACAAAATACATATATTGAACATAAAGTGCACAAAACAAAAAACAAACAAATGTCCCAGAAAACTGCAGTCTCAAATCTGTAACAAACCCAGCTAATGGTGAAGCTTATTGATTTTGAGTCTGTGGTTTATGGAATACCTGCATAAACCACAGGAGTTCCTATTACAGACTTTCCAAAATGTCATTCACACAATTTCTTATCCTGATAAGAGGAAGCCACGTTTTATTAGACGTTCTGTTCCATTATGTTCCAGTTGTTGGTTTTCTTGAGAACTAATAATCACCTTTGTATTGACTGTCATAAAATGAAGTAAAATGTCACGTCTCATTAGGTTTTAGAGAGACCTAATGTGTCCATCCACCATGTATGCCCTATGAAATTCCAAGTTAACTTCTAGTATTATATATTGAAATGTTTCACAAAACCTATATTGTCAAAAGGAGACATATTTGCTTGCTTTCATTAGTATTTTGTTTAATTGAAACTGTAATTATTATCGTTTTGGTTTTGTTCTGTGCTCCATCTTAATCATCACTACACATTTAAGACTTTTTTTCCCGTTCTTGATGTTGAGTTTATTCAGCATTCAGTATAATCATTTATGTTCGAAGTTATTTGGCATATTTCTATTTTTATCATTATTATTTTTATTATTATTAAAAGTTACTGAAAATAAACTGTCTTGGCTCCATCATTATAAGACCACAAGAACCTATGTCCAGCAGTTTTTACTGGTATTTAGAGTATGTTTTCTTCTGGAAAAAGTAGAATTGTGAAAAATCTATCAAGTGCCCCAAAATAGCGTATGTAACTGCTTACAATGTAGATAGGTAAGCTTTAGCCATGCCAGCGTGTTTCAGGCCTTGGCTTTCATCACAAGCAAACACCAAAATATATAATGTAATATAGTTTGCTCTTTATTATACAAGTGTTGCTGGAGCTTAAACCTGTTACACAGAATACCTGAACATGTTTGCTAAACAGTACAATTTACCTGCTATTGTCTGGGGATATCCATGTCCCTGAGCATTTAATAGCAAACTACTGTTGCCAAATGTTTGCTCAAAGTAGTTGTCTGATTGCTGGGGATTCAGACTGGAGATCCAAATCACAACAACAGGTGACTGTTGTTGTGATCTGGTGCTATATTTAAAAAAATGAATTCAATAGAATAGAAACTATGTGAAATAATGTAATTTAAGAAAAACATTATAATATATGATTGTAAGATTAGCTGGAGAGACAGTATAGCTAGAAAGAAAGCTTGAACAAACTACTGATCAATTTGATCTAATGTAAGTAATTAAAGGACCTAAAAGAATTATTACTTTGGCAAGTACACACATTGGATTTGTGTTTAAATTCTCTCAGGTCTATTACTAAAGTATTTAAACCTGATTGCTGGATTGTCTGATCATAACCTGATACTGATAATTAGAAGTTATCTGGAATCCCCCAAATGAAGTAAGAATGCTTCAAAAATGCCATTCAGAAAATTACTTTAATAATTTGTTACTAGGAGTTGATTTGGATGAATGCAATCCAAATTTAACCAGACCACAAGAGAATACTACTGATATTGTTTCTATAAAGCTGGGATTAAAAATGTCTGTCTTGGTTAAATTATAATTTATTGGAATTGATGAAAGAACTGATAAAAGATTGGAACTGATGAAAAATCGAGATAATACACCAGATAATAATTTCTAATTATCCAATAACATAACACGCACTAATAGTACTGACCAGCAGAGGGAGATGTTTATATGCTAAACATTCCACAAATAACAGACCTCAGTCCTGTGAAGTAAAAATCAGCCCAGAATTGCAACTTCTGAACTTCACCTAAGCTGTAAATCAAGAGTTTATACACACATAATTGCTGAAAGTTTTGTTCTTACTTCAAACGTATGTAATGTTATGATTTAGTGAAGCCAAATCATTCTGAATCATCAGCCTCCTGCAATTTGTTATTATTATCAATATATTATTTCCCCGGAGACACTCAATGTGCCTCAAGTAAGAAGAGGTACAGTGAGATTTTTGCTTATTTTCCTATAAATATGAAATATTAAAATAATAAAAATAACATTGGTCACATATATATTGACATACTTCTGCATCATGAAACAATAAAACATCCACCGTGGCTTTCAAAGTTGCTTAAAAATATACTGCATAACAGCAGTGACAGCAGTAAAGAACTTCTGTCTATATTAAGGTGACCTGTACTATTGTGCACCCTTCTCCCACTGGTCTGTGGGTGCTTTCCAATAGCCCATTTTGTTGAGGAAGATTCCTAACTCAGAGATGTAACCTGGAAGTATCTATGTAAGTATCTATGTGGCGGCCATTTTAAGAGCTGTTCTAATTTTCCAAAACAAAAGAGCAACCAGCAACTATTCATTTGAATAATAAATTAAGATGTGAAACAAAGTTGAGCAGATCATATAAATGTTTATTGTAGCTGTATTTTCCATTCCACGCCATAACCTCCTAATATATTTATAGCTTTCATAAATTTAACAAATGCAGTTTGTTAAATTCACCACACTGCAACACTGCTGGAATAAAATCTACTTCTTGTTGAACTGCTTCCTTTGATAACGAACGGAGAATGCTATATCAGCTAAAGATTATGATCAGTGTTCATTAGTAAAGTCCTTTGTTGTACTGCAGTATTTAGGATTAATTTTTAAAATGAGTACAGGTCAGCTGGGATAAGTAATGGTTGGAGTGAATTTTATTGCTGTCATTGAAATCTTTAAGGTCAAATCCTTGACAACAGGAGGAAAGGAGTTACACAGGATCCCAGCAGTAAAATATTTTTTAAAAAATCTATTAATTTTATATGATATTTACAGAAACACACAGCCAGTAACAGGAGTGCAGATTAATGGCTAAAAAAAAATCCAGTGTGAGCTCAGGTTTCACATAGGTGTTTCTCTCTGAAAACAGCACGGCAGCAGTCACTCACCCCCAATTGGTCATGTCAAATTGCCTTCCCTTCCCCAAGCTTCATTCTGCCAGAGGTTCCTTACTGTTCAAAGGGAGTTTTTCCTTCCCACTGTTACCCAAGTGCTTGTTCATAGAGGGCTGTCTGATTGTTGGGGTTTCTCTGTAGGGGTCTTTACCCCTATCCGCCTTTTTCCTAACTCCTTAGCAATTAGCAATGACCCAACAATGAAGTGTGTTTTTTCTCATCCTCTGAGCCAGGATGGGTTGGGAAGGTGCTCTCCACCCCTTTGGGTCGAGTTTGGGCCTTTTCACTCCCTGGCCAGATCACCTGGGTCTCATCATCCTCAGCAGTACAAATGGACTAGCTCTACCATCCAGTCTCCTCTAGATTATCTGCTAGATTATCTGCCTTTTAGAGTAGTAACCAGGTCCAGCTTAGTTGCTTCTTGTGTTCCTTACTTACCTGCAGTGTTGGGACTAACGCGTTATTAAGTAACGCGTTACAGTAACTACGTTATTATTGTGGTAACGAGCACAGTAACTAGTTATTATGCCAAAACCAGGAACGCGTTACTCGTTACTGGGATTTAGATAGGCTCGTTACTCGTTACTTCGTGTGGTGGATATCGCGGAGCTTCCACAGATTCAATAACATTAGCAAGTGGTGGAAGCCAGCAGGTGGATGAAGGAAAAGGGAGGCAAGAGGAGAGACCCGAGGCGGCCGCCCGTCCGAGTGTCAGGTGAATTGAACTTCACGTAAGAAGTTATGACCTGCAGTCTATCGGAGTCAGATATAAGCCAAGTTTAGGTGGAGTTTATTTTTGGTATGCTGACATTTTCGTACTGCGTGCTAGCTAGCATGACGGAGTTTCTATACAGCTGGGTGGGTGCTATGTTACTGATGTTGAACTTTATTTTGTTCATATGGTTAATTATTAGAGTTGCCAACCGTCCCGTAAAAAACAGAATCGTCTGGTATTCAGAGAAAATATTACGCGTTTCGTACTGAGGTGAAAAGGAACACAGTTTGTCCCGGACTTCAGCTACAATGAAAAAGACACAAAGCTGAAGCTGCACAGCTGCCTCTTCTTCTCTCATTCTCTCCCCCTCCCTCTCCTGTTTCTACTTCAATCATGAAACTGATCAATGATCAGCTGATCGGCTTTTCTCTCTTGTTTGTTTATCGCCCACTTTGCGCCAGAAAGAGGAAACCAGCGGATGTCGCGTTAAACAACAGCAGCACGTTTAAGCTTGATCAGCTGTTGTTAGAATTTATTTAATATTAATTTCTAGTATCAGCTGATGTTTGCTGGAGCCACAGCTGTAAAGCTGCTGGTCATGATATCGGTTTGGTTATCTGGTGAGAGGGAAACATGCACATGAAACCAGGAGATGTCCTTACTGAATCATCAGAGCTGAACAGGTGATGGAGAAACAGGTTTACCTTTTAGGTGACATGAATGAGTTGAAGGGAAGTTATGAACTGTTTCTGAGAGACAAATAACAGCAGCATCCTTTTCTATGTAGCTGACAGCTGGTAACTGTGCAGGGGCGGGTCTAGCAAAGTGTTGCCAGGGGGCCAGGTAGGGCATTAACAGGGAAAGGGAGGGGACAAGGAAATACTTTTCTTTATTATTCTCATTTAAAATGTCTCGCTTTAAAAAAAAAAAATTATCTGAGTCTTACAACAAACAATTGATAGATTGATACATATATACCATCAGAACAGTGTACATCACTGTCACAACAGCGTTTATTTTCATTCAAAGGCTTTATGATTTTTCCTATAATGGCGGGCCGGTCTCTAGTCAAAATGCCTGGGACGATTTTTTTGTCCCAGTCCAGCTCTGTATGCAGCTCATCTGCAGTCTGGTGTTACCTACATCTTCCTATTCAGAAGGCAGAATTTCCAAGTTCTGAGTACAATCAAAAGCACCACGACTGCAGTTTTTGTGTTGGATGTAAAAAGCAGGCTAGAATCATGGACCGCGGTCAACGACGGTCCAGGCGTGGGATTTCTCTCGTGGAAATGTGCACATTATTTTTTCCTTTCTATTGGTAGGTGGCACAGTGCACTTGTGGCAAGTAAGCAAGCTAGAAGACTGACAATCTGGCTGGGTATCCAGTTACGGAAGCAACACGTTAACAAGAGAATTCTGAGTAAAACCAAAGTTACTTTCCCTAGTAACTAGTTACTTTGAAAGTAACGAGTAACTTGAAGTAACTGAGTTACTTTTTTAGAGAAGTAACTAGTAATGTAACTAAGTTACTAATTTAAAGTAACTTACCCAACACTGCTTACCTGAGTTCTAAGGTAATCTCTCCTTGTGTTCCCAGCATGCAGTCCTCCTCTGGCCAAAAGAAGTGGTTCTCTGTTCATTAACTCAATTCAATATTATTTATATCGTGCCAAATCACAACAACAGTGTCCTCAAAGTGCTTAATACTTTAAGGCGTAAGTAGTGTAAGTAGTACAATAAAACCAAACAAACAAGAAAACACCCACAAACATTTCCAAAAATGTAGTGTTTTGTTTTTTTTGTTTTTTTTATTTCAAATATTGTATAACAAGACAAAACTTTAAACATGAATGCAAATCTTTTTTTTCTCACTCTTAACTAACTGATGTCACAGTTGGCCTGGGGGCTGCTATGAAAACGTGGACCCAAAGAGACAGAAGCAGACACGAACAGACTGAGACGCAAAACACAGATTTTATTTACAAAAAGTCTGACAGGGAAATGTATGTGCAGGACAGAACTCAAGTGCTTAAAATACTCACAGGAGGGAGGAAAACAGGTCACACAGTTGTAGGTCTTTTTATAGGCAGGCGGAGAGCTGCAGCTGTTTGGGTGAGCATCATTGACAGCTGTCGGGGGAGCTGAAAGATTGACCTGAGAATGTCCGACGATCCAAGGTGAGGGAGGCAAGAGGGCAGTTTTTACCTGTAATGCATGACAGCACTAAGCTATAGTTCAAATGGTGGCATAGACTCTGTTTTGCATTGTTTGGTATTTTATATGGGTATATGTTATATTAATTATATTTCTGTTCTTTCTGAGTTACCTGGCCACTTATAAAATGTGTTCAATGTGCTGCCCATTGTGTTAGATTGTCAATGCAACCCTCTTCTCCCACTCTTCACACACTGATAGCAACACCGCAGGAGAAATGCCAGCACAGGCATCCAGTATCCGTAGTTTCAGGTGCTGCACATCTCGTATCTTCACACCATAGACAATTGCCTTCAGATGACCCCAAAGATAAAAGTCTAAGGGGGTCAGATCGGGAGACTTTGGGGGCCATTCAACTGGCCCACGACGACCAATCCACTTTCCAGGAAACTGTTCATCTAGGAATGCTCGGACCTGGCACCCATAACGTGGTGGTGCACCATCTTGCTGGAAAAACTCAGGGAACGTGCCAGCTTCAGTGCATAAAGAGGGAAACACCTCATCATGTAACAATTTTAAATATCCAGTGGCCTTGAGGTTTCCATTGATGAAGAATGGACCCACTATCGTTGTGCCCCATATACCACACCAAACCATCACTTTTGTTGTTCCAACAGTCTTGGAGGGATCCATCCAATGTGGGTTAGTGTCAGACCAATAGCGGTGGTTTTGTTTGTTAACTTCACCATTCACATAAAAGTTTGCCTCATCACTGAACAAAATCTTCTGCGTGAACTGAGGGTCCTGTTCCAATTTTTGTTTTGCCCATTCTGCAAATTCTGTGCGCTGATCTGGGTCATCCTCGTTGAGATGCTGCAGTAGCTGGAGTTTGTAAGGGTCCCATTTGTGAGTAGCTAATATCTGGGGATGTTCGACTAATCACCTTGTTGTTGAATTGTGCTATATAAATAAATAAAAATAATGCCACTCTCCAGTGACATGCGGCGAGTGCTACGCTGTGGGCTCTTGCTGAATGAAGCTAGGACAGCCACTGATGTTTCTTCATTAGTGACAGTTTTCTTGCATCCACATTTTGGCAAATCCAACACTGAACCAGTTTCACGAAACTTAGCAAGCAGTTTGCTAACTGTAGCATGGGAGATGGGTGGTCTCGTAGGGTGTCTTGCATTGAAATCTGCTGCAATGACCCAGTTACTGCGTTCACCAGATATCAACACAATTTCGATCCGCTCCTCACGTGTGAACCTCTTCGACATGTCAATGGCTGTGAACAAAGAGAAACTTGTAAATAACTTATGACAGAATAAAGTTACGTTGAAACCAAGCACACCATTGTTTTTCTTGTGACATTACCAATAAGTTTGATGTGTCACATGGCCCTCTTCCTATTGAAAAAACAAAAGTTGTATCCAAGATGGCCGACTTCTAAATGGCCACCATGGTCACCACCCATCTTGAGGAGTTTGCCCCCTCACATATACTAACGTGCCACAAACAGGACTTTAATATCACCAGCGATTCCCATTTTATTACGCTGTATCCATATAAATGGCCCACCTTGTATAATCACCAGTTAAGTTAACCCCACTAACTGCATGTCTTTGGACTGTGAAAGAGCCCACACAAACACAGGGAGAACTAGAGCTAAATCCACATAGAAAGGTCAGATGGTTGATTTGAACCCAGGAGCTTCTTGATGTGAGGTAACAGTAATAAATACTATGACATTCAAGTTGAATTAAGATTTAAAAATAAGGTTAAAACTAACCCAGCAGGTGTAAGTTACATGTTTATCATCTAGTATTTACATTGCAGTAGGCAGACAAACTTCTTTAAATTTACTAATGATTTAGTAAAAAATAAATCTAAACTGATGTGAATTCAGTTCAGGGATATCAAATTAAAGCTCACAAGTAAGCTTTAGATAGCAGAGAAATATTTTTGGTCAGTTAAAATCTGATGTGGATGCTCATAGAGAATCATAGCAAAAACATCAGGAACACATGGAACAAGCTAAATAGTATGTTCGACTCTATGCTATTATGTCTTATTGCTTGTGGGTTTCCTCAAATTGATTTTGTAACTTTACACTGGTCAAAAACCAAAACGAGACAGCTAACTGTCGAAGTTATACGAGCAAGATTGCAAAACCGGATGTTAGCAGCCCCACACTGTTCCCCTGTCTTTTGCTTGCAGTGAAATTCTGCTTTTTTATATATTTATTTTTTAATTTTAGCTTGTGATGAGCACATTGACTCTCATTTTGCTCTCTTTTTTCTCCTTTCCTTTTTTGTTTTTATAAAGTTTAGCTTGACTTATATTAACCTGTCATACTTTGTTCCAGGATTCTTCAAAAGTGGCTTCATCCACACCAACAACAGAGCTCTACTAAAGGTATGTAATCTTTCTTTCATAACTTCCAATTTTGATCTTGGAGAATTGTAAAATCATGCTGACATAACTCTGATCTAAATAATAACATAGGCTTATTTATTAAGATTATATAAGATAAACCACTGTATTTAACAGAAAGTGCTGCTTTTGTAAGGACAGTGACTTTGTAATATATTTTTTAACTATAGCTGTCAGAATTACAACTTCTCTAAACTCTATGGTGGTTAAAGTGATTTCCTGTGTTATGTCTGTGTCTAAATTAAAAAAAAAACATCAAACATAAATAAATAAATAAATAAGCTGAAGCATCTTATTTAAGAATAAGTTCTGTTTTTTAAGGGAGTACATGCAAATTGTGTTTCCTTTCCATAGTTGTTTCAAACTGCTGTGAAATTACAGCAACATGTTGTTAAGGCACAAAAATAGAAAATGTTCATGTTCTCAAGGCTCTTCAGGTTAGATGACTACAGTAACTTCACCAGTCACTGTGTTGGCAACAAGTGTGTCCTAGCCTTGCCAATTCCTTTGTAGTTACCCACTAAACACTGGATGTCCCATAGACATGCAAGTCATGTCTATATTGGGTTTGTCGGTCCATGACCAATTCTGGACGTCTATACAACATCCAAACTTGGTCCACAATTTGGACGTCAATATGACATTCAACATTTAAACTTTGGACTGGGTATTTTTTGGGGGATGAGAGGTGCAGGGAATTTACATGATTAATAAATGTAATATTTTTATTTACAATATCAACATTGTTGTTATCAACATGATGCATATCAGTATACATACATATCATTTATAAACAAACAAAATTTATTATATGCTAGCCTATTGATTTATTTAGTACATGTGTTTTTGTTTTTTGTTTTTTTTAAGGGAATAATGGCGGTTATAACATTAAGAAAAAATTTGGAATTCCGTTTTAAAGGAGTACAATGTGTTTAATAAGTTTAAAAGAACTTTGTAAGGGGAAGTTTTCTCAAGTGTGCTTGTATGAATTATAGTATATAGTTTTCAGTCAAATAGAGCTCTTCAACCACTTCAGTCTTAATATTCACCTATTATTATATATGTAATTGTCAAGGTTTTAGTACATAAAAATTGTGTTTTTATTCAGTCTGTAAACAAGCTGTCATGATGCAAACCACCCGTAATTTTTATTTCATTTATTAAATTGAGAACATACTTCTCAGTGTTCAGTAAACACAGAGCAAACAAAACTAAAAAAAACTCAACTTTAGTTTAGCCCTTTAAAACCTGAACCATGAAATAACTGCCAGACATCTTTAATTTTTTGATAATGGAGTGTTTGATGAACCTTTAGATAAAATATATAAAAATATATTAAATTTTAATCTGCATAGATATGAGTTTTAATTTGTGTCACATGTGCTACGTAAGCCATATTTTTGCAATTTAGTCATTAAAAATGTGTCATGCAATTTATATCATTTTTTGAGGTTAAACAAAAGTCACGCTGATGATGTAGAAGTCTCAAAAACTCACAAAAACACATGTAGCAAACACAATATGCTGGGTTTTAAAGGGTTGGGTCATCTTGTTTATCTGAGCAGAATAGATTTGTACTTTTTTGATAATCTTTGAAAGCACAGATTAGATTGTATTAATGCGTCATAGTTTCTTCTGGTATTTTTCAAGATAAATGCCACACAGAGTTCCTGATTACTTACTTTCAGGAAGTAAGTACATATTACTTATTTTCAAAAGTAATTAGTTACTTTATTACTTACTTTTTAAAAACATAAAACACAACCTGAATACGTTATAAAGCAATAAGCTTTTCAGCCAATTCTATTTTTTCTGCATATTCCATCCTATTAAATTGAATCAAATGAAAAAGTATCTTTTTAACACTTGTTTTATTAGTTTTAACCTTTTAAGCAAAAATAAAATTATATGCAACAATCTTTAGCTTTAAGAAATTTGTTTAACATTTAATCCTATTTTCTGCATACTCCAGCATATAAAATAAAATAATTGTTTGTGTTTACATTTTCCCTTTTTCAAATAGATGCAAGTACAACATAGCAAAAAATAAATAAAATCAAAGATTCAGCAGCACTAAGTCCTGTCGGTCTTAAGGGGGTTCCTCTGTGAATTTCACATTCCCGTGGCAGCGTGCTAGGTGCCTGCTCAGGTTTGAAGTTCAATTTTTCAAAGTTTTCTTACAGTGAAAGAAAACTTTCGCTGTAGTTTTCTTTCGCCTGGCTGTTAACTGCCTCATTAACAGTGAGGCGCAAACGCCATGTTTTGAGGAAGCGCTCAAGAGGCTCATTTGACCTTTCTGTGGACACTGTTTTTGTCACTTTTTCTGCAATCAAACTCAAAGTAATATCTGTACTTCCAAGGTCGTACCCTCTCCTGCACTCCATATTATCTTCACACATTGATCTACACACATCTGTTGCTCTCACAGACTTCGCACACTCGTACAGTATTGTCTCATTGTCATGAGACACTCTCACAAACAAAATCACAGTTTAGTAATGCAGTAACGCAGGGTGCTTACGGGAAAGTAACAGTAATCTAATTACTTTTTTGCAATAGTAATCCCTTACTTTGCTCATTACTTTTAAAAAAGTAATCGGAATACAGTAACATGTTACTTTTAATGCGTTACTGCCCATCTCTGGTTGCCACCATGAAGCATGGAGAAGCTGTGATAGTCTGGGGGTGCTTTGCTGGTGACATTGTTGGGGATTTATTCAAAATTGAAGGCACAATGAACCAGCATGGCTACCACAGCATTCTGCAATGACAACTGGTTTGCGTTTAGTTGGACTATCATTTATTTTTCAACAAGGCAATGACTTTAAAACAATGACCCCAATCAGATTGCAGCGGTGTCAACAAAGCAAACGGTGGCTACTTTGAGGAATCTAAAAAGATACGACATGTTTAAAGTTATTTATCTATTTTTGTTGTTGCAGCATGATTCCATATATCTTGCATCATGTAATTGATGTCCCCAGAATGTACCTACAATGTAGAAAGTAGGAAAAAGAAAGAAAAAACATTTAAATCAGAAAGTGTGTCCAAACTTTTGACTGATAGTGTGCATGCACATCTACAAGGAGAGCTTTGAAAAACAGGCATTACAAAATGATTTAATTTTGTTGTTTCTTTATGTCATTCTTAAGACAGTGATGGAGACGACCACCGACTCTTTTGATCTAATTGGTACAACTACTGCACCTGATAAAAATGACTCTCCATGTGGTGACAAATATGATGGGCTGAAACAGTCTCTCAACACAGTGTCTCTAATCCTTTATTCCCTGGCTTTTGTCCTCGGTGTGCTCGGGAATGGAGTGGTTATCTGGGTGACCGGGTTCAAGATGAAGAAAACTGTTAACACAGTTTGGTACCTCAACCTTGCTGTGGCTGACTTCATCTTCACTGCATTTCTGCCCCTCAGTGTGACTTACCTAGCTTCAGGTTTCCACTGGCCTTTTGGCAAGTTCATGTGCAAGCTGAACACCACCATCAGTTCTCTGAACATGTTTGCCAGTGTCTACATTCTGGTGGTGATCAGTGTGGACAGATGTGTGTCTGTGGTGTGGCCGGTCTGGGCTCAGAACCACCGAAATGTACGCAAAGCATCCTATGTGAGTCTGTGTGTTTGGGTGGTGGCTTTGATTCTCAGTGCTCCATACTTCATCTTCAGGAACACTGAACAAGACTCTAACAAAATCCTCTGCTTCGACAACTATGCTCTTTCTGATGACTATGAAACACCATCTGTGAAAAAGTTACGACAATTTCGTCATCAGGCCATTATCATTACCCACTTCCTCCTGGGATTTGTAGTGCCCTTCCCTGTCATTGTCTCCTGTTATGCTATCATAATTCATCGTCTCAGAGGTCTTGTTAGGCAATCAGGGCGCCCTTTTAAGATTATTTCTGGTATTATAGTAATTTTTTTCCTGTGCTGGGCCCCCTTTCACCTAATGGTTCTAATTGAACTAGTGAAATTCACATCTGCTACTCACAATCAAACATTAGATTATGTCACAGCTATTGGGATGCCTCTGGCCACAAGTCTGGCCTTTCTCAATAGCTGCCTGAATCCAATTCTGTATGTGTTCATGGGCCATGACTTTAAGGATAAAGTACACAGATCCATCCTAAATGTATTGGTGGCTGCTTTCCGGGAAGAGCAGATACGATCTCACATTTACAGGAAGTCAGTGGACACCAGTCAGAGCAATATGAAGTCAGATTTGAATACTGAGGTATAAGAAACAAAATGAATAAACTGTAAATGTCAAACCATCGTGAAGCAAATATCTTAAAAATTATATATCAAATTACTTTTAGGATTTTTGATAGCTGTAGTATTATGGTATTAGTATATTTAAATCAGACTTGGTTCATCTTCCTTCTTGGTGCAGTTCACTGCAGATGTAAACACACTAATCGCACTCAGGTGTGGACCAAGAAAACTTAGGAGGAGGTGGTCTACATGTTCTCCAATAGCCAGAGCACAGCAGCTTCTTCCTGTGTTTGGAGGCCCTAGCAAAATGCAAAACTGGAGAACAAACAGCCAGAAATGATGAGGAGAGAAAATGCCAGTGGCCTAAACATGTAAAACCATTCCTGTTTTAGGGTTTATCCCATTATTGCACATCACAGTCCACCTGCTGTTAATTTCAGAAATACCAAAGCAGCTGAAACTAATTAACCCCTTCTGCTACTTGAATGACCAGAAATGACCAGATCAACAACCCAGAAGTTTAATTGACTTGATGCTGTAATCAAATTAATAAGTGTTCCTTTAACTTTTTGAACAGTGTATATATGATAACTTTGATTTTATTATTTTTGATGTAGCAGTTGCTTTGTGCAATTATTTTTTTTGTTTTTAACTTCTCTTCTTTGTCTAAACAAACACATGAATACGCTCTTTCTGTCAGTTTTATTCAGCCTCGGTGGCTTCAGTACATGATGATAATGACAGTTATGACTTTTCTTGCTAACCATGATTTATATTATGAGACCATTTGTGCACAAAACAAAGATATTTTTTTGTAAGGTACATTTATAAATAAAAGTCTCACACTCCATGTGTATCAATTCATTCCATCTGTAAGACAGCTAACATTGGTGATAATTTATCATTAATAAATCACCAAAAACAGGACACAAAAATTATTAATATAGTTTTTATCAGAGTATGGAAATGTTTATATACTAAATAATTCACAGATAAAAGACAGCAGTCCTGAAAACACAACAACTGCAGACAATTGAGTTACAACTTCTAATAACTTTAATTGAACAAATCAGTCAGCGTGGTCCAGTTCTTGTCTAATGTGTCTACTACCAGTGATGCCGGTAACGCGTTGCTTAGTAACGCGTTACTCTGAATATGACCACTTTTTCAGTAACGACTAATCTAACGCGTTACTATTTCCATAACAGTAGTCAGATTAAAGTTACTTGTCCAAGCCACTGTGCGTTACTATTTTTTTTTGCAAAAAGATTTGGTTTCTTCTTTTCGTCTTGGCGGATGACAAACGCATACGTGTCGTGAAACGTCATATAAGCGACAGGTCACGTTTCTCGCTCACAAGCAGCCAGCGACGTAAAAAAGTGTAAACAACAATGGAGGGAGAGAGATGTTTGTTCTTTAGCTGAAAATATGGTCACTATTTTGAGTTTCTGTCAACTAAAGATTTCAATATTACGGTTCGTTGTACACTCTGTGTTGGCGAAAAACTGTTGTTATCTACCTTCAAAAACACTACATCAAACTTAAAGAAACATTTGGAGTCGTAGCACGGCACAATCAAACTCACAGAGAGAGTCCCACCAAGTGGTCCAAAGCAGAGAGCCGTGACTTCTGCAGAAGGTCCTACACCACCCAAACAACAAAAGTTGGACTTTGGTGCAAAACCAGTAAGTGATGAAGAATTGAAGAAGTTGGTCGCGCAGTATATTGTAGAAGAAATGCTACCTATAAACACTGTTGACTCGCCCTCGTTTAGTGCCATAATAAAAAAGATCCCTACTTCTGTTAATGCCAAGCTGCCTCACCTAACGACTTTTACTTCTTACTTGGAGAAGGAGTTTACAGAAATGGAGAGAAATTTGAAGGCCGCACTGAATGAGATTGACTTTGTTTCAACTACCGCGGATATTTGGACTGCTAACAACAGAAGCTATATGGGAGTAACGCTCCACTGGATCAGTAGAACCACATTAGAGCGCCACAAGGTTGCATTAGGATGTAGGCGAATTTGTGGTAGACACACGTATGATGTCATTGGTACAGAAATTGAAAACATTCACTCCTCTTATGGATTACTCAACAAAGTAGTTGCAACAGTTACTGATAATGGATCCAACTTTATTAAGGCGTTTCAAGTTTATCATCCTGTCACGGAGTCCGATGATGAGACGGAGGAGGAAGAGTCCACCCCCAAAGACGATGATGTCACTTTTTCTGATCTGTCAGAAATCCTCTCGGCTGAGAATGAAAGTGATGGTCAGCTGTCTCTTCCCCCGCACTGCAGGTGGGCTTCGCACACCATCAACATAATTTGCACACGTGATGTGGAGAAACATTTAACAACCAATGTAGAGAGCAGGGCTGTGTATAGGAGCAGCACAGCAAAATGCACAGCTCTTTGGACCAAATCGAGTAGATCTACACTTGCATCAGAAACAGTGGAAGAAATCAGCAAAAGAAAGCTCCCAATACCAACATCCACAAGGTGGAATTCCTTTTTTTGATGCTGTAAAGAGAATTGCAGAAATCCCCATGGGTGAGCTGAATACTGCTAGGACTGAAGTGCTTCAAAGATCAAGAATACCAGTTCCTGCATGAGTACTGCATGGCCATGAAACCTCTGACTGCAGCACTGGACATTTTACAAGGCGACTGTCCATATGGAACTTTACTACCAACACTTGAAGTTCTGATGCAGAAGACCCAGGCTGTGAAAGATGACCTCTCCAGGATGACTGCAGGCCTTCCAGTTGCCATTGTACAGGTACGCTCCATCTTGAAATTAGTCAAATTTTTTGCTTCATACAATTCACAAACATGGAACAGAATATTATTGCAAAATAAGATTAAAACAATTAAAATGTTTATAAGTAACCTAAAACAAAATTAAATCCATAATATTGATCTCATATTAGGCATGGTTTGCAAGTAATTCAATAACATAATAAATTGTAGGCATAAAAATATCAATTATGTTTTTTAGGCTATTCAGACTCGTTTAGCCGGTGTGCTGGATGACAAAGATGCCCTTCACGCAGCTGCCAGTTGTCCAAAACTCAAACTCCGATGGCTGAGAGATGCAGGAAGGAGGGAGCGAGTAAAACAGCTTCTTCAGCAGAGTGTTGCACCACTGCTCCTGTTGCAAAAAACCCTGCCAGTGTGCCCAGTGCTACTACATCTAGCAGCCAAGGTGAGATGGACTTTTTCACTTTTGAGGCAGAGCCAGAGAAGGAGACCTATTCTGCAGAAAAAGAAGTCATGGACTACCTGATGTCAGGCTACGACCTTCAGATTCTGCACAAGTTTTCAAGCATAAAGACAATTTTTTTAAAAGTATAACACTCCAACCCCATCAAGTGCTCCTGTGGAGCGACTTTTTAGTCTGGGAGGTTTGGTGCTCACATCTAAAAGAAATCGACTTTCTGACAAAAGGTTTGAGAAGCTTCTGTTAATGAGGTACAACCACTGCTTTACTCGCTCCACTCTACTGTTTCCCCCATAACATGCGATGACAACATATACTGAAAAAAAGAGAATAGGCAATCCAATTTAAATAATTCAATTACTTGTAAATAGTTAAGTTTATCAAAGTCACTTAATAAACTTATTAAAGTTGTCAAGTTGATTAACTTAAATCAATTACTTGCAAGGAAGTAAGGCAATTTATTTAAGTTGGACCTGCAGTCTCTTTTTTTTCATAAGATTAGTCCAAAGTTAAAAAAGCGGACAATAGTGCTTACGTGTGGATGGTATAAAAAGTATCTTAAGGGAAGTCAAGAAAGACTCTTTGTTTGTTTGTTTGTTTAATAAAAAGTATTTATGTTAAATGAAGTCAAAGACTTTCTTTGTTTTTTTTATAAAAAGCATTTATGTGAAATGAAGTCAAGAAAGACTCTTATTTTTTATTTTGAAAAAAAAGCATTTATGTGAAATGAAGTCGACTTATTTTTTTTTATAAAAAGTATTTATGTTAAGTGAAGTAACAAGACTGTCTTTATTTTCATACAAACAAGTATTTCTGTCAGGAAAAAAGTTTCAACTTCAACTTCAAATGTCAGGAGATATATTGTTGACATTACTGTTAAAATACACTTCCAATAAAGTGAGTATTGGCAAAACCGGTTGATGTTTTTATGTTGAGGCAGTGGGGAGTGTTATTGGCAGCTTCTGAAAGTAACTAATAAAGTAACTAGTAATCTAACTTAGTTACTTTAAAAATAAAGTAATCAGTAAAGTAACTAAGTTACTTTTGGAAGGAGTAATCAGTAGTCCGTAATATATTACTTTTTCAAAGTAACTGTGGCAACACTGTCTACTACACAGGAAGTGGTTAAAACATCTGTCATTTGTAGAGCATAAATGTTTTTAGTAGACTTCGTATGTATTGGAGTTTGACTAAGCTGGCCTGAGCCAAAGCTTTTATCTGTTTGGCCTGGCACCAGGCCTGCAAATAAGTCATTTAGTATACTGTTAAGGTTCATTTTTGAGGACGAGAGAGATGGTGGAGATCGGAATAACACACTGACCCAGTCACTTGGAGTCAACGAATTTTAATGAACACACGCAGCGTGGGAGATGGACACTGTATAGAAACAGCATCAAAATCTCATATCCAAAACGTCAGAACACAGTATTTATGCATCGGGGTATAACGCCCCCTCTTGCGTCAGATAAACACAATACATGCATACGTCAAATCAAAACCACAATGACTTTTAACATAGTTTAAAAAGAACATCGTCTCGTCTCCATCCAGGTGTCTTCCTGTTGTCCCCGGACGCTCGCTTATCTGTCTGGAACATCAGGCACACGTTCTGCACAAACTGTCACATATGCACGCACAATTTTGCAGTTGCAAGCAAAACATGATTAAACTTTTACCTATATAACTGAGTCTATCTACGATGTGTGTGTATGTGGGTGTATGTGTGTGTCAGCTTCTGCTGCCCTTTGTTTCACCCTTCACTTCATCAGCTAAACCTTGTAACCTTTCCACCAGACAGAAGGCCAGCACGTACACAACTGAAATTATATGTGTAATATATTGAATACATGTTTTAATCAAGAACCTCTACTAAAAGCTTAATCAAAAGATATAGATACATAAAAGATACTAAAGAATAACCTGATTGTTCATAACCTACTCAAAATACTTGCACTCAGACTCTGCTTTCGGTTTCACTTCCTGCCCTGCACACTCTGCAAACCTGCAGTTTCCTGTGAAGACTTTTAGGCCCAGATTATATTCAGAGGTGAGCCTTTCAAATAATGCAATGTAATCTGCCTATAAACATTTTAAGATTATAGATTCAACTTAACAGTTTAAAGTGGTTCTTACTGGACCTGTAATAAAGACTAATATGATACCAATATGTTTGAACATCTGAATGCAATATCCATAGTGTTATTAATAGAATGGTAATGATGATGATAAAAATAGCAGCAAATAATAGCAGCAAAATATCCTCCTACTCCTCACAATACATATGTATAAAAGGTCTGACTGCACAATAGATGTTGGCTAAAATAACAAAAACACAATATTATCTATTAGAAATTAAGTAGCTAACTAATATTAGGAAAGTGAAGTAGTTTCTTTCATACAAGTTTAATTTCCACCTGTCTCACTTTTTTTTATTAAACCCAAAGTTCACTTAACAGAGTGAACTCAGCGTCAGCTAGCAGCACTGGCACCTGGACACAGTGTGATTGATCCCTATGAATAACAGAGCCTAAACAAAGTTTTAGACCATCTGCCAGAAGCTTAGTAATCAGCTTATAGTCCACTGTCAATAAGGCTGCTTGCCTCCAGTTTTTAAGAGCCATTAGGTCTCCTTTCTTAGGTGGGAAGGTCAGAACAGCCCTCTTACAACTCAGTGGAAGTTCTCCAGTCCTAATGCACTCAAATATGACTCCTTTGCAGATCTTTTAAAATAAAGTCTCAAAAACTCTATCCTGGGAGCCTGCGCCATGGCCATCTGAGACAAAGCTGTTAGCAGTTCATCAGGAAGCACAGGTCCATCCAGGAAAGTCTTGTCAGAGTAAAAGATTTGAGGAATGTCTGACAGGAGAAAGTCACTGTCACATTGTTCTGCTTTAAATAAATAATTCAAAGTAAAACTGAACCCTTTCCTCGCACATATCCTTTACATCTGCAATTATTCTCCCACTGGCAAGATTTAGGCAGTGCATAGTTTTCTGTCTTTTCAAGGACAAAGAAAAAGGAGCTGGACGTATCTATTCCTTTGAACACATTGGTTCTAGCTCTGGTGCATGCCCCTTTTGCTTCTTCCAGCAGGTGAACTCCCAGACTGTTGTGGAGCGTCAACAACTGCTGCCTTTTGTCATTGTAAGAGCCCCAACCCCTCCCCCATAATTTATACTTCCAAGCCACTAATACTTTTTTCTAAATCAGCTCATACCCTCTTCAGCTCTGCAGAGGACAGAGCCAAGTATTACTGACAAAATAGCCTATTCTGTACCTTCCCCACATCCCACCAAGCCCAGAAAGATACAAAGGCCTCCTTTTTCTGTTTCTGTACCTGCCAGTCTCTGAACCTAGACAAAAAGAGAGATTTTACAAATGCCTCACTTTGAAAATGCAATGTGCAGACCTATGGACTCTTGGTGATAGAACATAAAATCAAACAAAACCATATGATGGTCTGAAAAACCCAAGGGAGAAATTTCAGCCTTTTTTAGCATGAACAGAAAGATATATAAAAATGATCCAGCCTGGCTCCTGTCATCTCTCCTTCCCCAAGCCTGCACCATGATCGGAAGGTCAGAGGTTCAATTCCCCTGAACAGCTACCCTGAGGTACCCCTGAGCAAGGTACCGTCCCTACACACTGCTCCCCGGGCGCCCAGTGGCTGCCCACTGTTTCACTGAGTGAATGGGTTAAATGCAGAGAGGAATTTCCCCATGGGGATCAATAAAGTATACATTATTATTATTATGTCAAACTTGTTTTATGTGGGTACATAGACCTGAATGTGTCAATAAGGCCTCAGACTCTCAGCATATTACCCAAGAGTCTTGCAGAAACTGGGTGTGGCTCAAAACCCTCATTCAATCCTGACTGGGATTCACAGCACCAAAAGTTTATCTGAATCAACAAACTCTAACTTAGTACTAATCTGATTGAATAAGGCTGCTCCCACCCTATTAGGAGCATGAACATTAACAAACAAAATCTCCTCTTACTATTAAAGATCTTCCCTTATATAGTTCTTTTACAGCTGTAGTGTTGAACTCCAAACCTTATTAATAATATTAATTTTTCCAGGAAATAATGAAAACAGAGAAAAATTTTCTTATTTTTCATGTTCTTCAGGAAATAATTTTTTCCTCACAGTTGGTCTCTAACCCTGACACATCTAAGTCTGAAAGCTCCTCTTCCTCACAGCCTGTCATCCTCACCTCCTCCCTTTCTTCCTACTCCCCTGTCTGACCCCTCCCCTCTTTCATTAACGATTACCTTTTTCTGTAGATGAGGTCTTGTTAGGTTTTGCTTTAAAAATATAAAGATATATAAGTCAGCATCGGTGATGACCCTAAACCCTAACAATAACCTTTATGTTTTGGAGAAAATGTCATTTTTGATGCATGTTAGTAGGAATCGTTACATTCTTTACAGACAACGCAACAATTTAGAAAAAGTAAAACTGAGCATAGGGTTAGATTACTCAACAATGAAGGCTCAGAACTCACAGGCTTAAATGTAATGTTTAAAGTAACTGTGGTTGTGAAAGCCACTTCTGGTGAAGCAGGGTGTGTAGGATGAACGTCATCCTGTGAGATCATAGAGCATTTTTAGAAATGTTGCATTAAAAACAAAAGCAAACTGACATTATTACGGGAAATCCTTCTCATTTGTCCAAATCTGGTTTTGATCTGTTTCCAAAGGTTTCTTTCAATAAATCTTTTTTTAAAAATCGGTTTAGCTTCAATCCTCACATTATGTTTCCACAAGAATCCAACCTTGATGCTGTTGATGTTTTAATCACATGTTACTTTCTGAAGACACACAAGGTGTTTTTTCAAACTTCTTTCACTACAGCCGTCTTACGGCTAATAAAGAGACTTCATTCAGATTACAAAACATGATGCTGACAGAAAACCCATACGGTAGCCACTCGAAAATACAGATGATCTCATTTTGCTTTCAGACTTCTTCTGAAAGCCAAATTCAGCAGTTTTTTTTCTCAGAATGGGTTGAACATACCTCCTTTATATTAATGTGTCAGAGTTTGACCAGTGACTCTTCTGGAGTGGATTCATCAACAACCAACAACAGAGCTTCACTAAAGGTAAATACATACATCTATAGACTACCAGCGATTCTTCATTATCTTGTTTTTATTTTGGTTCCACTCTGTCAGACATAGTGGATAGGCAACTTAACACCATTTGGTTTTTTTGATTTAGTGAAATCAAGTTGCTCAGCTACTTTTGAATCTATCACCTTCTCACCCAACTCCACACAGCCACTGTTAAAAATATGATGTAACTGCCTACAAATGCCATATTTTTGCACATATTCACATTAAAGTACAACAGACAGTGAATATTTTTTGTTAAATCACCCTGTGATTCTTAATTCTTTTAGCTAACTGAGCGCTGACTTCTCATGGTTGTCAGTCAACACAACGCAACAAAACTGACAAAGTTATAGATGCTGCTTTATGAGTGATCCATGCTGGCAGACAAAAAAAGTACAAAATGTCCATGACCTCATTTTCCTACACCTCTCACAGACTGATGACTTCATTACTCACATCCAGTTATAGTTGTATTCCAGTCATGTCCCTTAATTTTGATCGACTCAATGTTCTATTTCGTATATGTTAATAGGAATAATAAAGTAACAACAAATTTCCTCTTTTTAGAAACATAAATCATGAACCTGTCAAAACCAAACATAAAACTATCTAAACTACCTCTTTATATGAATTATCAGTCTGCAAAACAACAGCTGTGCATCAACAGGTGTTTATGCATAAGTAGTGTAACATATGATATAAATGTAGACCACAGTTAACCTGTGTATATAGGTCCAACACAACTTGAGCTTATTTGTCAAATACTCAAGTCATAAAAAAACAACACTACCTCCTTTAATCCCATATAATCGTTTAAAAATCAGTCTTCCTTGGTATAACATAATCAGCGAATATACAAATATGATATATAAATACAAAATTTATTATGCACACAATGCACATGAAATAATATATAATTTTTCAACCAAGACAAAACAAATTCGACATTCTGTGTGGAGTGTACAGTAGTCTTATTTTCATATATTAAAATTACCTTTCTGATAACTTTGCTGTTGTGTTAATTTTTATGTAATCTTATAAATTTGTTATCATCACTCTTTATTTCTTCCTTTTACTTGACTCATTACTACTGATGTCTAGAACTAATTCATTTTCTAAATCTGTCAATGAACTAGTGTTCATTACTGTTCATGGTCTTCTATCAAAAAATAATCTATACCACAGCAGCCAACTACAAATTTTTTCATATGTGCCGCTTTCATAGCCTTGATTACATCTGAGCTATCTGACTTACAAGTGACCCATCCATCCACCCATCCATCCATTCGCTTCCGCTTATCCTTTGGCACTGGAGCCTATCCCAGCTGTCATAGGGAGAGAGGCGGGGTACACCCTGGACAGGTCACCAATCTGTCGCAGGGCAAACACACAGAGAAAGACAACTATTCGCACTCACATTCACTCCTGCTTTCACACCTATGGGCAATTTAGATTAATCAATTTAACAAATGACCCTTCACTGTCAAATGCAGTCAGTGTTTAATTGAAGCAGTTAGTGTTTAAGATTTATTTACAACTAACTAGACATTAAGTAGCAATTTAAAAAATAACTAAATATCATTGCGATTGCAATGCAATTAGTTATAATAGAAAGAAAAAATGAAAAATGGGTTTTACATAAGGCATTGATCTTTTTTTTTATACCACTGCAGGTCCCAAGGCAGTGATGGAGATGACCACTAGATCTTTTCATCAATTCAACACAACCACTGCACCTGTTTACCAGTATGCTGAGTTGAGACATTCTCTCAACACTATGTGTGCCATTTTTCTCTCCCTGGTCTTTGTCCTCGGTGTGCTCGGGAATGGAGTTGTTATCTGGGTGACCGGGTTCAAGATGAAGAAAACTGTTAATGCAGTTTGGTTTCTCAACCTTGCTGTGGCCAACTTCTTCCTTTGTGCATTTCTTCCCATCCCCGTTACATACCTGTTAAAGTCTCATTGGCCTTTTGGCCAAGTCATGTGCAAGCTAAACACCACTTTACTCTTTCTAAACTTATTTGTTAGTGTCTACATTCTGGTGGTGATCAGTGTGGACAGGTGTGTGTCTGTGGTGTGGCCGGTCTGGGCTCACAACCACCGTAATGTACGTAAGGCATCCTATGTGAGTCTGTGTGTTTGGATGGTTAATCTGATATACAGCATTCAATGGTTTTTCTTTATGGAAACAAAGGAAATGAATGACACTAAAGCCAAAATCATCTGCTTCAACAAGTTTGCTCTTCATGATGACTTTAAACCATCATCTTTCATTCAGCTGGTATCAGTCACACGCTTTCTCCTGGGATTTGCAGTCCCCTTCTCTGCCATCGTCTCCTGTAATGCTGTCATAATTCATCGTCTGAGAAGAAGCAGCACTCTGGCCAGGCAATCAAGTCACACTTTTAAGATCATCACTGCCATAATCATTACTTTCTTTCTGTGCTGGGCTCCCATTCACATTATGGGTCTAATTCAACTTGACAAACACCGATCTGCTACTACAAGTGGAACATTAGAGTATGTCCTGGCTATCGGGATCCCTCTTGCCTACTGTTTGGCTTATCTCAACAGCTGCCTGAATCCACTGCTGTATGTGTTCATGGGCCAGGATTTTAAGGATCAAGTCAACAAATCCATAAGCAACGTCTTGGAGACTGCCTTCCAGGAAGAAGTTCCTCGCTCTTATATCTATACAAATGTAACCACTCAGAACAATGAGAAGTCAGTGTCTGACGCACAGTTGTAACGCAATTAAAGGGACTAAGTAAAGCGCTATACAAATACAGGCCATTTACATTTCATGTGACATCATAAATATGTTTCATCCCCAGTTCAAAAGAAATGTAGATACTGTGAAATATATTTTTAAAGAGAAATGTTAAACTTATATTTTACTCAGAATGAAACATAAAAAAACATTTTGAGAAAGAACTCGTGAATTTGAAAACACGTTTTTTTTTGTTTTGTTTTTTTTAAGTTGGGACAGGTTATGTTTACTATCGTTATTGTAATTTTCCAATTCTTTCTGTAACCATTATTTTCATTTTTCTATTAATAAACTATTTTTGACTATAGATGGATATATGTGGATGTAGACTTCACATCTTAATCACTACATGATTAGTGATAGTGACTACATGGCATTTTATTTAGCTTTTTTATTGTGACATCAATGTTCCTTTTTTCTTCAAAGCAATTATAAAGAAAAACATCTGGAATTAATATGTTTTACTGTATATTATTGTTTTACATGTCACTGCGTGCGTGTGTGTGTGTGTATGTGTGTGTGTGTGTGTGTGTTGGTTGCTTGGTTTTGTGCAAAGTTGGGACTCATCCTGGATTCCTGTCCTTGGTCCCCATTTATCTGTAAGTGATCATGCACCTGTTCTTGGAGCAACTTCAGTGTTTGCCAGTAATGAGCAAAGCAAGGCTTTGTGAAAAAAATGACACATTCAAAGCCGTTATGCAACAGTTTCAAAACAATCTGAAACCAAGCTTGACAGTGACACCTACTGGCCACTTTTGCTATTGTCACATCTTGATAATACTCCCCTGTGAAATAATGATGCATTGCATTGCTACCAATGCAGAATTCTCAAGAATGATTAATGCATGTTTTGGAGAAATACCCATAAAAACAAGGAAGGAAAAATGCTGAGACTTAAAGAAAAGCTGTGACTGTAACATACACGTGTATTCTGGGATCTGGCAGCATATTGTATTGACTAGCAACTAGCTGTGTTTTTCGATAGCCCAGGACACAGCTGTGGACTTCTCAGTGTCAAGCAGTGTGCACACCCAGAAGTCCTGTACAATTCATAACTAAAATGGTATATTCAAAACAGAAAATACTTGTGATTGGCTATCAGTGCAGAGAGGCCATGGTTTAAACTTTAGCCCTCCCTGGTTAGTCCTCCTTGTGGCCTTTCTGCAGGGCAATCGTACCTGTCCTCCAGTCAGGGGTCTTGTGCTGTATGAGAAAAGTCCTCCCTAGTTCTGCAGCTGTTACAGATAGGTTTTATCTCTACATTTTTTCCTCTAGGGTAGGGTCAGCCTTAAAGTGTCTGTACCTTGCTGCGGGACCACAAATACAGGAACACCATCCTCCCATAACCCCCACACATTCCTAAGGCAGCTGCTCCTTGGTTATGCTCTGTGTTTGTCATGGTTGGCTGTGTGGCAGGCAGGCAGCAAAAAGGACCCAAAATGCAGGACTCTCAGAGACAGGACTTAAACTGAAAACGCAGCTTTATTGCTGGAAAAACTCTCTCATAAAATAAAATTCACAAAAACAAATCTCAGAACAGAGGTGCTGGACAAACAGACTTAAAAAAAACCAAAAACACACACACACAGCATATTGAGGGTACAACACAACAGAGAGCACAGGAAAACACAGGGCTTATATACACTGGGGAGTAATCAGGGAATGGGCAACAGGAAGGAGACACAGCTGGGAGAAATTAGGCTAACGAGACAGGGGAGAGGTAAAACTGAACACACTGACATGAGACATGAACTTTCAAAGTAAAACAGGAAATAAGAAACAATTCATAAAAACGCACACTTGACACTGAGGGAGACAGGGGCCGTTTCTCAATTCTCAAGTACGCGAGTACGTACTCGCGTTCTCGGCGAGAACGTATCCGCCGAGAACGCGAGCACAGACTCGCGATATGTACAATTGGAACATCTGCGTACGTGATGATGTCACAGGTCCGGAGTTTTTACTGCCGTCCCCTCTTAATTTAACTGTGAGTAACATGTTATGAAGCTTAACTTTAATCACAGCCAAACCGGTTTACTCAGGAACAAATAAAACACTGAAATAAACCAAACACTAACATTTAGAGGTGATCTAAGTGACTTATATATCATTTTTAACCTCAGTAGTGAAACCTCTATTAATAAAAATAGTGTACATGTACATACGTGTACATACCTTAATAAAAACAAGCAGATGAGATGTTAGAACGCTTTTATGTCTATTTTAGTGGACACTCAATACTATAGACAGCTGCTGGGGTTTCTTTAACCTGAGTAGTGAGAAGACCGCGACCGGGGGGGGGGTTTGAAAACGATGTGCCGGGAGTCCGCTGTTGAATTTTGGACGAAATGCATTCTGGGATATTTAGCTGTACCAAGTCCACACCGACGCATGCTCGATGGCTGTGTCCCAATTCAGGGTATGCACGCTTGAAGTACGCATTTCAAGTGCGATTACGTCACCGCCACGCGACGACGGCTGTCCCAATTCAAAGTGTACTTCAAATGCATACTCCAAATGCGCCGTCGATTTCCCCAAATATCAAGCGTGGTCCGGTGCACGCTTCGTGGCCCATATATCCCACAATCCATAGCGCGGCGGTGGGTGTGGATAATTTTGCCGCAAAATACGGCAGAAGGGAGCGGACGAAGAGTGAACTGTCAAAAGTAAGTACTGAATATGATGTCACTTATTTATGTGCGAATGTTTAAGAACATTAAAACATTACTGTTGGTCACATGTCGGCAAAGTTATGTGACATTAGCGATGTTTGTACTTTCAGCGGTAACTTGGTTTTAAAGCCTCTACTTCTAAATATATATATAGGTGACCTTAATCTTACAGAGAATGTGATGATTTTATGGATAATTAAAGTCAGTCATATATCCACAAACACAACAAGCTGAAAGTCAGTGATGCTGCTCGGTTTGCAGTCCTGAATATGACGGCACAAGCAGGATTCACTGCACTGTTAATGTTAGCTATGTTATATTGCTGCCTCTGTTCGGTGGTGTCGAGCCAAACGGACTTTAACGTGTGTTTGAACGAGCTGACGGTTCACTCGTTAAGCTGAAAGAAAGATGCTTTAATCACAGGAGTCACACATGTGTCCACTGGACCATCTGGGAACTCTTCTTGTTTAGCACTCGTAATAACACAAACACTAAATCCTCCTTCTCTTGTGCTGTTTTGTAGCAGTGTATACACCTGAGACTGTCACCTGTCTGTCTGTCCTGCACTCTCTCTCTGTTTCTTTGGCCGTTTATCAATGCCCAAGTACGCGAGTACGTACTCGCGTTCTCGTGAGTACGTACTCGCCGAGAACGCACGGGAGTACGTACCCGCCGAGAACGCGAGCACGGACTCGTGGGCCGTCTCTCAATTCTCAAGTACGCGAGCACGGACTCGTGATTTGTACCAGCGTACGTGATGATGTCACAGGGCCGGAGTTTTTACTGCCGTCCCCTCCTAATTTAACTGTGAGTAACATGTTATGAAGCTTAACTTTAATCACAGCCAAACCGGTTTACTCAGGAACAAATAAAACACTGAAATAAACCAAACATTAACATTTAGAAGTGATCTAAGTAACTTATATATCATTTTTAACCTCAGTAGTGAAACCTCTATTAATACAAATAGTGTACATGTACATACGTGTACATACCTTAATAAAAACAAGCAGGTGAGATGTTAGAACGCTTTTATTTCTATTCTAGTGGACACTCAATACTATAGACAGCTGCTGGAGTTTCTTTAACCTGAGTAGTGAGAAGACCGCGAGCGGGCGGGGAGGGGAGGGGGGGGACGATGTGCCGGGAGTCCGCTGTTGAGTTTTGGACGAAATGCATTCTGGGATATATAGCTGTCCCAAGTCTACACCGATGCATGCTCGATAAAATGGGCGGATCGAGAACACATCCGGGACTTTTTCGCGTTCTCGGCGTGATGCGTACTTCGAATTGGAACAGTACTTGGTCTCTGACTGATGACGTATCACGAGTACACGAGAACGCAAGTACGCACAAGTACGCATATTGATAAACGCCCAATCTCTCTGATTGTGGAATAAAAGTATGAACATGCATTTATAAGTTACACTTGTGTTTGAATCCTGCAGCTTATCACACATTTGATTTCCATGTGTGACAACTGCAAGTGTCCAGAGTGAGGACAGACTGAGGGACCCACTGCTGCACATCATCTGTGAGGCTTTGCACCCCTGATGATCCACCAGGACAAACTCAGCAGTGTGTGAGGAAGAGGAGGAGGAAGAGCCAGCAGCAGCTGACAGATGGAGAGAATAGACAGACTGTTCCCTGTTTGTGAAGGACTGCTAGGAAAGTTTACAATAACTAACTGTCTGTCCTGAATCAGTCTTATTAGGTAATGTTCAAATAATGTTATCATTCCAGTGTTTTCAGTGTGGGAGAAAGTACTCAGGGCCTTCAAGTTACACACTATGAAAGGCAGCAACAAGTTTAATATTCAGAAACCTAAAGTATGTATCAGCAGCAGAATGGAGCTAAAAATAAATGTTTGCTTCAGTTCTATGAAGCTTTGAGTATTTTGGATTAGTAGTACTGCTGTGTTTGTTGCATCATATTGCTGTAATTGTTTATATGCTTTATATATTCTGAGGTAAGTTGATCTATAGTGTTACATCATATTCTATAAGGATGTTATGTGTTTGTAGACTTTCTGCCCAGTTTGACCCATTTAGCAGAAGTCAGTCTGTTTAAGGCTCTGATATCTATTCTGTATGACTTAAAGCAGTTATGACATGGTCTGATTTTCTCACCCAATAAAGGAATATTTCATATATCAGTCTACTCTTCATTCTATCAGAAACAGTTATCACAGCTCGTACATTTTCTTTTTACACATATATGTAAGCATTGAGCCAAATTTAGTAATGCCAACATATTGAAAGAACAATGTTTGTCTCTTATATATAATACATCTGTATATACACTGTCAGAGATACTTGTCTTTGAGTGAAGATTTAAGGTGATAGGAAATATAATTAACTGCTACTTGCATCTTTGACCCAGAGTTCAAGCTCATGTGTATATATATATATATATAGATATAGATATATATATATAGATATAGATATATATAGATAGATAGATATAGATAGATAGATATATATATATATATATATATATATATATATATATATATATAGATATACATATATATATGACAATACATATAATATTGTCCATATTATATTAACATTACCACAGTGAGATGACTTTAGTCTCATGAATAACAGTAGCTAATTATTATTTACTAACTAATCTTGAAATGACTGTTCAGTACAGAAATGAAGCCCAACTATCATGTTTTACAGTCCTGTGGTCTCAACTAATCAAAGTGATGTCATGACAAAAATGAATGAACAACAAAACATTTTTCTCCTTCATTTCTGTCAAACAAAGCTGTGTGAAACATTTCTTGCGGTTGGTGTCATGGTTGCTAGGCAACCTGAACAGCGCGACGAAGGCTAGACCGTCCCATTTCACAAGCCTCTCACTTCCGCACTTCCCGTACTTGTAGTACGCACCGTACGTAGTACGTGTAGTGTGCGTACTTCAAGCATGCACACTTTGGGCGTTTCTCAATATGCATACTTGTGCGTACTTGCGTTCTCGTGTACTCGTGATACGTCATCAGTCGGAGACCAAGTACTGTTCCAATTCGAAGTACGCATCAAGCCGAGAACGCAAAATAGTCCCGGATGTGTTCTCGATCCGCCCATTTTATCGAGCATGCATCGGCGTGGACTTGGGACAGCTATATATCCCAGAATGCATTTCGTCCAAAACTCAACAGCGGACTCCCGGCACATCGTTTTCAACCCCCCCCCCGCTCGCGGACTTCTCACTACTCAGGTTAAAGAAACCCCAGCAGCTGTCTATAGTATTGAGTGTCCACTAGAATAGAAATAAAAGCGTTCTAACATCTCACCTGCTTGTTTTTATTAAGGTATGTACACGTATGTACATGTACACTATTTTTATTAATAGAGGTTTCACTACTGAGGTTAAAAATGATATATAAGTCACTTAGATCACTTCTAAATGTTAATGTTTGGTTTATTTCAGTGTTTTATTTGTTCCTGAGTAAACCGGTTTGGCTGTGATTACAGTTAAGCTTCATAACATGTTATTCACAGTTAAATTAGGAGGGGACGGCAGTAAAAACTCCGGACCTGTGACATCATCACGTACGCAGGTGTTCCAATTGTACATATCGTGAGTCCGTGCTCGCGTTCTCGGCGGGTACGTACTCCCGTGCGTTCTCGGCGAGTGCGTTCTCGGCGAGAACGCGAATACGTACTCGCATACTTGGGCATTGATAAACGGCCCCTGAATTGGGACACAGCCGATAAAACGGGCGGAGTGAGAACACACCCGGGACTTTTTCACGTTCTCGGCTTGATGCGTACTTCCAACGACAGACCCCCAACTAACCAAACTACCGTACAGACTGAGGAATGGACAGATGGATGAGAACTCACACACCATGAGAGAGAACACAACAAAGAACACTGAAAGAAAGACCAAATATACACCGGAAAAGAAATAAGGCACAGAGGACACACCTGGGGAACACAGCTAAAAAGAATCTAACCGACGAGACAGGGGAAGCAAAAATGAACATGATACACATGAGGCAGGAGACTATCAAAATATAACAGGAAACAACACACTCTGAGACTTAGATTGAGACATTTGAACTTGACACAGGAACTAGACTTAACATGAAAGAACAGAGAAACCAGACAGAACACAGAAAGCCCAGGCAAATACGGGATTATGACCAAGGAGACAACGTATAACAAAAAACAGAGACTAGATAGACAATAACAAGATATAATAATGACAAGACAAGACCAGGAAATGACTGTACGTGAAAGGGAACTAACATAATAAAACAAGAACCAGGAACTTGAAATAACAAACTCCGATGCATTAGAGAATACAAAAGTAATACAAATAACAAATACAGAAATAAAACTGAAAATCTGTTGAATCCAAAATAATGAATCACAAAATCATAACAAACTTAGCAGCTTTGGTATATATTCTATATTACCAAATAATTTAAACTTATTTATGAATACTTGAAAAAATGTTTTTAGTTGTTTTTGTGAATAACATTTCTATTAATAACATATTTTTAGCTTAACTGCTTTCCCACTCATATTGTAGGTCTTCTGATTCTGATCACAACACATAAGGTGTTTCCACAGGCAGTTTTACACTTCCATGCAATGTCATGGAATTATTCCATGACATGAAAAAAGAAGAAGTGGAAAGTTGACTTTTAGAGTAAGAAGTAGAGTTAAACAAGATTGCAAAACAGGATGTTGATAGACAGGAAAAACATTTTCATTCTTATTTCTGTTGCTCAATGCCCGATTTTCTTTTTTTGGCTGCTCCCTTTAGGCGTTGCCACAATGAATTGTCCACCTCCACCTCCTCTGCACTTGTTGAAACCATCTCAGCCTCACCTCCTTAACTTTATCTCCAAATCAGTAAGCCTTAGCCAACCTAACAACCTCTTCCTTTGAATACTTTTCTGTACTTCCACACCAGAGGATACATTAAATGCCTTGTTGTTTCTCTGACCAATTCAATTATAGTTTCCCAGAGATCTGGTTAAGTCTTTGCTTTATGCTTGATAACATTTAAAGACTTTTCATAGGTGGTGACTTTATAGAGGAAATTATTCTGTAACCCACGTCTGTAACCCAATTCAATGTGAATGCTCTTGAGTAAAAACAAGGAAAAAAAGAAAGAAACCCATTAGGAATGTAGGTACAATGAACTGAAAGGTTCATGTTTTTCAGTCTTTACCGTTTTATAATGCATGCCACTGACTGTGGAAATACCTTGGTTTTCCTCAGATTGTTTCATAACACAGCTGCCTTAGAGCACTGGTTCTCAAACTTGATTAAATATTATACCATGTTCTGATTGATGGATTTCTGAAAAAATTAAAACGTACAGCTCTGCTATCACTTCCAACATAAATGAAGACAGGAAACTAAACAGCAGTGACGTTTGTAGGGTTACTGAAGTTGGACTAGCTGGTATATAATGATGTGCTACGTGGTGGCTAGTGTGTAGCTATTATGCTAACCATAGCTGTGTAAGCTATGGTTAGCATAATAGAAACACATTAGCACACTGAAGCTGGAGGATGAACGCTAACTTTTTTCCACTCGATAAAAGTTAATGCGAGGGTTTCCGATGGTTAGGGACAAATGCAATCGCATGATGTAAATGGACCAAACCTTAGTCAGGAGAACAACTGAGATAATCCATCCACAATATGAGGTTAGTAATTAATATACCTCAGCGAGGGCTGGGCTGTAGTTACATCGTAAGGTTTTAAAAACTGAACTTTAAAATGAATAGTGATGATAAAAACCGAGAGAGGCCGACAGTGATCACTGACCTTTTTTAGGGGCTTGTTCAGATTAAATAGAACAAAATACAAAGCATTAAAACATGTTAAAACACAACAGCCTTAATAAATGCAGAGTAGTTTTGACCCGGAAGCAGGGTTCATAGTCATCACTTAAAGACTGGATATGCCACCTGCTGTGAATGTTTTAATGAAGTACAGTTGTTATTATTATCACTTGTCACATCCTGTTTATGACAGTTTAAATAAATAACATTCATATAAGAAATAGAATTGTCTTGTGTGAACTGTATGTGGTGTTAAGTAGGCGTATACTACTGTACTTTAATGTCGGTCAGTGACGGACTGTTAGATCGACTGTGAAATTGGCACTAAAGGAAAACCACCATCATTTCATGCGGCTACCATATCGGCACCAGCTGTGGTCTCAAGGCTGGAGCTGAACATAACAAATTCTCACCCTGATAACAGACTGTGTTTACACTGTTCCTTCCCATGCTACGCACCCCCCATCCTGGATTCCAAACGCCTTCGAACGCTTACATCGGCTCACCTCTCACCCCCTTACCCACCCCAGTTGCTTGTCATGTGGTTTATGGTGTTGTGATGTGGATATGTTTGTGCTCTCTGTGCAGAGGAGTATTTTTGTTTTCTGTTCTGCCCAGCACGAGTAGAGGTCTCTTTTTTCCCTCCTCCACTTGCCCATTGTATTGTACATTTCACTGTTTTTTCCAAATTACTACCTGTCTCCGACCTGTCTTCCCACGTCATCTCTTTGCTATGTATGTATGGTCAGGGGGGTCCGATTTCACTGCAGGTGTAAACATTGCATGTGACAAATAAAAGGCTTGATTGATAAGGGTGGTACTTTAAGAGCCATATATTTTATGAGGTGGTACTCATTGTGAAAAGTTTGAGAACCACTGCCTTACAGAGTTAAGAAAAAAACTGGAGCAAAATGGCAAAATAAGGTAGTGATACTAAGGCCATACTGAAGACAATGCAACAATGCTGTCTCTCATTTTTTCTGTCTCTTTCATTTGTCTGCCAACTTTTGCAAACTTCCTGTGGATGTGCCTTGTTATGACTGTTGAAATACTGCCCGCAAATTAGTCTCAGTTATAATAACCTGTCAGAGTTTGATGAGGCATTCATCTGCAGAAGATTCTTCAACAACCAACAAGAGAGCTTTACTAAAGGTATGCAGTCTTTGTTTGCTGTTGTACAATTGTAGAAGGTTCTTTGCATAGTTATAACTTCTTTGACCTCTTTAGCCATCAATATGTGTTGACTAATACATCTAAACCAAACTGCAAGCAGACATAAATGTAAGCAGCCAAATGTAGCATGGTGCAAGCACTTAAGTAAATGCAGATGATTGTAATCCTCTGTCAGACCTACAGGTTAAGTAAAGGTTTTTTTCAATGAAGAAAAACAAGCTGTAATTTAATTTTTTTCACTTCCACTGACATAGTGTTGCTTAACCACTGCACAATGAGTATTAAAGTCCACCTTCTCACCCAACCCCAAACAGCCATCATGACCATTATGATTGATGAAATTGCCCAACTTTTAGTATATAAAATGGAAGATTACAGTAAACCTGTAATTGGATTGTCAACAACCCTTTAACAGTTGTTTTATTTAGTAAACTGAGAAATTACTAATCATGGTTCAATCAACAAGAGTGTCACAGCCCAGCGGCACGAGGAAAATGGGATGAACACAAGTGCAGGATCCAAACTGGAAGTGAGACAGTGAGTGAACAAAAGTTTATTTTTCCCCACAAGGTAAACACAAAAGCCAAATTTAAACGATGCCACCACACTAGTTGGCGTGCTGTCAAAACTAAGGCAACTAACTGAAAACTAGACAGCTCTAGAATACACCGGTACAGCTGTGGCTGTGGGGAGGTGGAAGCTGGGCCGGGAAAATAATATGAAGAAACTGGGGCAATGGTTTCAGGTGGAGGGGCCAGGTGGAGCGCAAGGCCCAGGTGAGCTCGGGGTCGAGGCGCGGGGAGGCAGGCAGGTGAGTGGCAAGCTAATGCTTTACCAGTAGCAGGTGACCCAGGTCCAGAAAAGCGGGGGATGACTGAGGCGAGAACCCCACTCCAGGAGCCACCTATGGGATAGTAGATACTCAGGCGATGATTAATTGAGTGTGCAGGTCTTATATGCTGCTGGAACAATTGCCCACAGGTGGTTGGCCAGGGAGGAGCAACTGATCTCCACCCAAAGGAGGAGGGCTGCTGTTGGAGAACTGCAGGGACCCACCCAGACCATGACAAAGAGGCTAACAAAACTGAAAAATATCACCTATAATTAAAATTATCTTTTTTAATTGAGCATATTAAGTTTAATTTTGAAAAGCAAATACACATAGTTTCGTCTAGGTTGTATTAATGTATGACAGTTTGTTCTGATATTCTTCTACTGCACATCGACCCACAGAAGAGCTATACATATTTTCTTCTTCTTTTTAAGCGTCTTATTGGATGACATTGGCGATTTTGGTCCTGCTAGATGCCCTCTCTCTCACATAGTCCAGCAAGTCATTTGGTGTTTTCTTCATTCAGTCTTGTATTCTTCCAGTGATGGTTTCTCGCCTTGTGCCTTGTTTTTGTTCCCTTCAATCTTTTCCAGATTTAATTCCAATTGACCTCTTCTCAGTACTTGTCCAGAGAGTCTTGCTTGTCTCTCTCTGATGTTTTATTTAATGATCTTTTGGTGTTTGTGCTTTTTAAAACCTCTTCATTTGTCAGTCTTTCTTTGCTTCCATACATGAAGATTGGTGTAATGTAGACATCTAGGACTCTCTTTCTTGTCTTGAAGGAAATTTGTCAATCGACTATAATCTTTGCAGAGGTAACTTTCTTTCGTTTTGCAATCCAAATCTTGATTTTATGTAACAATCTTCACTGCTCACAGTAATACCCAAATATTTAGACTTATTGACTTGTTGTAGTGTGGAATTCTTTATTATGATGTTGCGCTACATTGTCTTTCTTTTTGGAAATGATCATTGTCTGAGTTTAGTTGAGATTCAAGAAAATGAATGTGGGAATAAATGTCCGTCCCACTTCTTCACTCTTCTTATATACAATAACTATTTGTTTTCTGTAAATGTTGAATTGATTACAGTGTCGTCTGCATATCTCAGGTTATTAATGAGGTGTCCATCAACCACAATGCCTGGCATTCCTTTAATCCCGCAAGATATAATCACTGTATAGAGGAAACAGATCAGCTGACAACACACACCTTTGCCGTGCACCACTTCTGAGTTTGACAAATTTCGAAACCAGAAGTGAAAATTTCTTTGTCACTTCTGATTGCAGCAGTTTGTTCCAAGTAAATGTCTTTCATAATTCTGAGGTCTTTTCTGCCATTGTTCAGAAATAATAATAACTATTAGATTTTTATGACTGATAGTGCTGAAGGCTTTCATGTTATCAATAAAACATGACTACAGATATTTTTGAAGTTTAATTGCTCTTTCTGACGCTTCTCAATATAGCATTTGTTGTTGCATTCCACAAGTCTGCATCATTTTCCTTCTAATTCAGTTGCAATCAGTTCCAACAACAAAAATTTATACTTTTTTTTAGGATTTCAATTCAATTCAATTCAATTTTATTTATATAACGCCAAATCACAACAAAAGTCGCCTCAAGGCGCTTTATATTGTACAGTAGATCGCACAATAATAAATACAGAGAAAAACCCAACAACCATATGACCCCCTATGAGCAAGCACTTTGGCGACAGTGGGAAGGAAAAACTCCCTTTTAACAGGAAGAAACCTCCGGCAGAACCAGGCTCAGGGAGGGGCGGCCATCTGCTGCGACCGGTTGGGGTGAGAGAAGGAAAACAGGATAAACATGCTGTGGAAGAGAGACAGAGATTAATAACAGATATGATTCGATGCAGAGAGGGCTATTAACACAGTGAGTGAGTGAGAAAGGTGACTGGAAAGGAAAAACTCAATGCATCATGGGAATCCCCGGCAGCCTACGTCTATTGCAGCATAACTGAGGGAGGATTCAGGGTCACCTGGTCCAGCCCTAACTATATGCTTTAGCAAAAAGGAAAGTTTTAAGCCTAATCTTGAAAGTAGAGATAGTGTCTGTCTCCCGAATCCAAACTGGAAGCTGGTTCCACAGAAGAGGGGCCTGAAAACTGAAGGCTCTGCCTCCCATTCTACTTTTAAATACTCTAGGAACAACAAGTAAGCCTGCAGTGCGAGAGCAAAGTGCTCTAATAGGGTGATATGGTACTACAAGGTCATTGAGATAAGATGGGGCCTGATTATTTAAGACGTTGTATGTGAGGAGCAGGATTTTGAATTCAATTCTGGATTTAACAGGAAGCCAATGAAGGGAAGCCAAAACAGGAGAAATATGCTCTCTCTTTCTAGTCCCTGTCAGTACTCTTGCTGCAGCATTTTGGATCAGCTGAAGGCTTTTCAGCGAGTTTTTAGGACATCCTGATAATAAAGAATTACAGTAGTCCAGCCTGGAAGTAATAAATGCATGAACTAGTTTTTCAGCGTCACTCTGAGACAGGATATTTCTAATTTTAGAGATGTTGCGCAAATGGAAGAAAGCAGTCTTACATATTTGTTTAATATGTGCATTGAAGGACATGTCCTGGTCAAAAATGACTCCAAGGTTCCTCACAGCATTACTGGAGGCCAAGGTAATGCCATCCAGAGTAAGAATCTGCTTAGATACCATATTTCTAAGATTTTCAGGGCCGAGTACAATAACCTCAGTTTTATCTGAATTAAGAAGCAGAAAGTTAGCAGCCATCCAGGTCTTTATGTCTTTAAGACATTCCTGCAGTTTAACTAATTGGTCTGTGATACCTGTGTGTGAAGAGGACTCTCCATTTACTTGAACAAATTGGAGTCTATTAGATAGATATGATACAAACCACTGCAGTGCAGTACCTGTAATACCTACAGCATGTTCTAATCGCTCTAATAGGATATTATGGTCAACAGTATCGAACGCAGCACTGAGGTCTAGCAGGACAAGCACAGAGATGAGTCCACTGTCAGAGGCCATAAGAAGATCATTTGTAACCTTCACTAAAGCTGTTTCTGTGCTGTGATGAGCTCTGAAACCTGACTGAAACTCTTCAAATAAGCCATTCCTCTGCAGATGATCTGTTAGCTGTTTGACAACTAACAAATTTTAAGAATAATAAGTTTTCTGAAGTTCTTGGTCATTTTCCTTTTTCATGTTTGCGTTCAATTGTTGGGAAATTACAGTGACATACTCTTTTAGTGTTGTAACTTCATTGCTGATTTGGACACTCTTCAGTTTCCTAATAACTGTGACTAGTACATGAACACATTATGCTCAGCAGCCAGTTAAGAATTTTCATATCACATTGTGAATGTTGCTGGCACAGTAGTGCAATCATGAACTGAAGTAGCCATTAACACTGAATGGATGGATTATAATCTAATTTGAGCTGAAAACAGTGCTCTCAGCTACAAGTGATGACCTTCACTGCTAAATGCATTATATTTGCTGTTCATTTTGAGCATTTATTGTATAAGATTCATAACTAACTATAAATTAAATATTTATTTAAGAGTAATTAATTTATATTTCTGTGCAATATGTGAAGACAGAATTATTATCAATATCAAAAATGACTTTGACATAAATTCATGTTTTTTTTCTATGCAGACCTGAACACAGTGATGGAGATGACCAACAACTCTTTCAATCAAATCAATACAACGGCTGCACCTGATAAAAATGACTCTGTGTATGGTGACAAGTATGATGGGCTGAAACAGTCTCTCAACACAGTGTCTCTAATCCTTTATTCCGTAGCCTTTGTCCTCGGTGTGCTCGGGAATGGAGTGGTTATCTGGGTGACCGGGTTCAAAATGAAGAAAACTGTTAACACAGTTTGGTACCTCAATCTTGCTGTGGCTGACTTCCTCTTCACTGTATTTCTGCCCCTCAGTGTGACTTACCTAGCTTCAGGTTTCCACTGGCCTTTTGGCAAGTTCATGTGCAAGCTGAACAGCACCATCAGCTTTCTGAACATGTTTGCCAGTGTCTACATTCTGGTGGTGATCAGTGTGGACAGATGTGTGTCTGTGGTGTGGCCCATCTGGGCTCAGAACCACCGAAATGTACGCAGAGCATCCTATGTGAGTCTGTGTGTTTGGGTGGTGGCTTTGATTCTCAGTGCTCCATACTTCATCTTCAGGGACACTGCGAAAAGGTCTGAAAACCAAATCCTCTGTTTCAACAACTATGCTCTTTCTGATAACTATACAGCACCATCTGTGATTCAGTTAAACAAATTTCGTCATCTAGCCATGACTATCACTCGTCTCTTCCTGGGATTTGCAGTTCCCTTCACTGTCATTGTCTCCTGTTATGCTGTCATCATCCATCATCTGAGGAGAAACCGCACCATGGCCAGCCAATCAACACGCACGTTTAAAATTGTCACTGCTGTTATTGTCACTTTTTTCCTGTGTTGGGCTCCCTTTTACATAATTGGCGTAATTGAACTAGTGAAATTCACGTCTGCTACTCACAACAAAACATTAGACCTTGTCACACATGTCGGGATGCCTCTGGCCACCAGTCTGGCCTTTCTCAACAGCTGCTTCAATCCACTGCTGTATGTGTTCATGGGCCATGATTTTAAGGACAAAGTCCGCAAATCTATCCGAAATGCTTTGGAGACTGTCTTCCAGGAAGAGGAGACACGCACTCGCACTTACACAGGGTCAGTGGTCACCAGCCAAAGCAAAAATAGCTCAGATTTGAATACTGAGGTATAAGAAACCAAATAATTAAACTGTAAATGGCAGACAATTGTGACATCTTAAAATGATTCTAAATGTTTAAAAAAATATCTCAAAATGCTTTGGGGCTTTTTTACTAGCCATAGCATTAATCTGATACATGACTGGTGTATGTGTTTGAATCAGAGCAGTGCATTCAGCTTGCTTTTTTTTTATAGAACTAAAAGCAGTTATACAATGCCACTTTCTTGAGAAAAGAATCAATCATTGTTTTCAAAATCAGGATTACATTTCTGTCTGATTGAGGCTGTGTTACACAACCAGTAACATGTGGTTTACATTTGGATACATGACAGTTTCCACAGCTTAAGATATGATTTAAGTTAGCAAGTTAAATGTTCCAAGTATAACTAATTTTCATTTTCATTAAATAAATCAGCCTGTAATGTTCATGAAATGTATTTATTTCTTTAACATTCATTTATTTGTTTAACAATGAAGTCTGTGATATTTCTTGTTAATATATATGACAACAGTGATATACTGGAGGTGGCCAAAGTACAGACATTCTGTACTTAAACAGAAGTACATATACTTCTGCTAAATAATAAAAGTTAAAGTTAATAAAAGTTGAAATACTGAATCAACTTCTATAATCAAGTAAAAGAGAAAAGGTACCGGCTTCTTACTAAGTGTAAGAAAATGATAACAAGTGGTTTACATTTGGATACATGACAGTTAAACTTTGAAGGAAAATTTAACCGTGAAAAGGTAACTGAACCTTTTGCTATATTAATATGGCAATAAAGTAATATTAGTACATGAAAATGCAAATTTTTCAAATCTAAATTCTAACTCTAACAAATGTACTCACCTTGAATCTGTTATTTAGGACACAGGCAGTGAAAGGGAACACAATATTTGTATACTTATTTTGTTTTGCAGGACATTTTGCTTTAAATCAAACTTCTCTTCTTCCTCTCTTGTCTTTCTTACATAAGCCATTCCTGTAAATTCCACTGTAAACAAACAGTTTGTGTTTGGTAATGTTTGTTAAGCCGATAAAAGTGTTGCATTTGAAATTGTGCGATAGTTTAAAAACGTTACTTCCTCTATGCGTGCTTCTGTTCTGTAGCTCTTTAGCACTAGTTAAATGCTATAAAGTATGGAGGCCACAACTTAAGGACACTTGTTTTGTTTTTTTTCTTTTTTTTCTTTTTTTTTTGTCTGTCCCATTTGGTTCTTTAGCCGTCAGAATTGTTGTCTGAAGACCAACAAGGATACCAAATGGATTTATTTTGCCAAATGGATCATCATGGCATTGCCGTACTGGTCCATTTGATCAAACTTTGTTGTTATTATTTATTTTATTTTCAGTTGTTACAGATGGGACAGACATGACTGGGGGATAGGAAAGGGAGAAAGAAAGAGAGGAAGGAAAAGAAAAACAGAAGGGAAAAGGGACAGTGAGAAAGGGCACTTACAAAGACAAAGAGAAAGAAAAAAAAAAAAATCTCCTGGATCACCTGTTGAGAGAAAAAGAAGAGAAGACAAGCAAAAAAAACCAAACAAAAACAAAGCAACATACTAAACACAACACCAGCACGTTAATCTAGCTGAGTGTGAACAGCAGTAAATACTAAATATTGAAAGTTGTTGTGCAGCACGCAGGACAGACAGCGCACAATGTGCTTTGAAGTAGCAGCTAAGAAAGGTGTAGTTTATGTCTACGAACAGTGAACACCCGTGTGCACACCTGTGTGGATCAACGCGCTTGTATACAAAAGGTTTTCCCATGTAACGGTCTGCTAGAGGGTGTGGAGGCCCATAGCCCCGTCCCCCAGGGTATGAAGCAGGCATGGAGGAGATCCAGGCTCCAGACATCCAGAGGACCCAGAGTGCGAGAGCCCAAGGAGCACCACCGGAGGGGCATCCGTGCCACCTTCCTGGGAAGGGCTGAGGAGATCCCCAGACGAGGGGGTCACCCAGTAGCCACGGAGCAGAAGCCAGAGGGGGCTGCACCGGTGTGCCCGCCGGCTCTGCCGGCAGCCAGCTGTGCCAGAGTGAACCGAGTTGCAGGCCCCGAGGCCGGAGGCCCGAGGGCCCCCTTTGCCCCGGAAGAGGCCTGACCGAGCGACAGGCACCGGGCCCCGCCAAGTAGCCACCGGGAGTGAGCTGGTGCATACCTGAGCGCCCAGCCCCGGACACCAAGAACCACCAATGCACCAACCCCTGAGGGCATCAGTTACCAGCAGGGAGTGTGGTGAGGGGAGATAGGCCTCCACACTTGGAGGGCCTGGGAGTACCCAGGGAGGTGGAGTCTAAGACCCGACCTGACATATAGACACAGACAAACAGGCACACACAGACATAAACATGCTTTCCCACCCTCATGCACACATATACAAACACTCAGCACTCACCCAACGTAGGGATAGACATACATAGACATGTACACACAATCATACTCCCCAAACATACTCTATGCCCTGAGTCCAGGTACCCTCGCCCCCAGAGGGGGAAACGGCACCCAGACCCAAGAGATGTAACCCTTTCCCCCGGGGTGGAGGCAAGCAGACCGCCCCAGGCTCCGCAGCAGCAGGGAGGCCAATCGGACAGCCAACACCTCCTCCCAGCCCCCGCCCCGATGGCTAGTAGAGAACGGGGGTGTGTGAAGACCCCATACCTCCCTCCTCCCGCTCATGTGTAGTGTTGCTGCGTGTTGTTCTAAAGTGCATTTAAAACAAGGGAGGGCATGGTGCTGCTGCCAGAGAGCAGCAGGTGTTAGCACGGCCCCTCCCGAGAACCCTCAATGTCTACATGGATTTAAAATTGAGAGGTGGGCACCGGCGCCAGAGGTAGGGTTGAATACACAGACTGTCCTCTGGACGCCGTTAACGTGGTCACCCTCAAGGCCCTATATATATATATGTGTGTGTGTGTGTGTTATGAGAGTGTGAATAATGTGGATGTCTAAGTTGTGAAATAAAATTGAGGCGGAGGTGGCCAGAAGGGGACAGAGGGGGGGGGAATGCCTCCCCTGCACCCTGGTGACACACCCGCACCCCAAGGCCCTACCTGTCTGGGTGGGTGTGGTGGAGCGGGAAGAGGGAGGCAGCCGGGGATGGGGAGGAAAAGAAGGGAGGGGGGCAAGATGCAAGATGGACCTGGGGAAGCCCACCCCACCCCACCGCAGAGGAAACTATACCCACCCCAACATTCAATCATCTCCAGACTACACAAGACAACAGACACCCAGGTTAGGTTTATTCTCCACCTCTCCTGTGTCTCTCCCCCACCTGCAGAGTGGACTTCTGCAAGGATGGAACAACCTCCCTGCCAGTTGAAGAGTCCCCCAGTTAGGTCGATGCACCAGAGGCCCCCTGCGCCAGGGCTGAGCCCCCGTGCACCCACCCGCCCACAACCTCGGCGACACACCGACGAGGACCGAAGCCCCCAAGGCCCAGCCAGAGCCCCATCACGGAGACGAAGCACCCCGAACCCCAAGCCCCCCCGCCTGCCCCGGATCCACTCAGGGGCAGCCAGGCTACCAGGCCAGTAACCTACGTCCGCCAGTACAGACCATCCCCCAGCCCCGCTGCACGCAGCCATGAGGAGAACACCCTCTAAGAGCGACCAGAGCCACTCACCAGGTTATGACCACAACCCCCGGGTTGTGCCCTCCAGGGATAACGTCTCTAGGGGTTCTCCTGGCGCCCTAAGCCCATCCCAACCTCCACATCAACCACAATAGCGAAGGCAGGACCAAACCATGACCCCCCACCCCCACTAGGTGATGAAGCCGATCAAAGGAGCCCAAAGGGATTGATCAAATGTGGTGGCAGAGGCTGTATCAAGACTAATGTGATCTATTAGATGGTTTTTATATTGATTAGAATTAAGATTATTTTTATTTTTCCAGTTAAGGAGGACCGTTTTCTTGGCAATGCATAGGGCTGTAAAAACAATGTGGGCTGTGTTTATTTCTGCAGTGACCTCATCCAAGTTGCCCAACAAACACACTAAAGGGGAGGCTGGAATGTTACATTTCAGACACTTTGATAAGTCTTCACATATCTCACGCCAAAACTTCTGCACTGGTGGACAGAACCAAAGGGCGTGGATGTAATTGTCTGGTGTATTGCCTTGACAGTGTGAGCAGTTGTTGGAAGATGTAAAGCCCATCTTGAACATCCGATGACCTGTATAGTGCACTCTATGTAGTATTTTGTATTGTATTAATTGCAGACTGGGATTTTTAATCAATTTAAAGGTTTTTAAGCATACCTGAGACCAGAAGTTTTGGTCTAAGCTTACTGATAAATCTGCTTCCCACTTTGCAATAGGAAGGGATATTGATTCATCTATTTTAGAAAGTGTTCTGTATATTTTAGATAATAATTTGGGGGATTTAAGAGTAAGAAAGTGTACCGCACTTGGTGGTGTTTGTAATTCAGCTTGACTGAGGTTAAATCTCTTTTTTACTATGGATTTAATTTGTTGATATTCTAAAAATCTTTTCTTGTTGATCCCATATTGTGTAACTAGTCTGTCAAATGGAATAAATTCTGTTCCCTCTAATATATGTTCTAAGTATTTAATTCCTTTACAACTCCATTCTGGAAAATTAATCATATTATTGTTTTGTAATATGTCAGGGTTATTCCAGATAGGTGTACGTTTGCATGGGATTAATGAGGACGCTGTCATTTTTAGAAACTCCCACCATGCTGTCAGAGAAGAGCTGATGTTGATGCTTTTAAAGCATTCATGTCTTTTGATGTTTGAGCTGATAAATAGTAGGTCTGAAATTTCTAGATTATTACATAGTGCCTGTTCTACATCTAGCCAGGGCTCATCTAAGAAGCTGTGTTTAAACCATCTAGAGATGAACTGAAGCCTGTTGGCTAAAAAATAGTGATTAAAGTTAGGCAGATCTAATCCTCCTTTATCCTTGGTCCTTTGTAATGTTTTTAAGCTGATACGTGGGGGTTTGTCTTTCCAAAGGAATTTAGAAATACATGAGTCTAGAGATCTGAACCAATCTTGTGATGGCTTATTTGGGATCATTGAAAACAAATAGTTTATTTTTGGCAAGACCATCATTTTTATAGCGGCAACCCTTCCCATGAGTGATATGGGTAAAGATTTCCATCTAGCCAGATCGCTTTCTACTGTCTTTAAAAGCGGGATGTGGTTTAATTTAGTTAATTCTGAAAGCTTAGGAGAGACATTAATACCTAAATATTTTATATTTCCAGATTGCAGTGGTGTAGGAGAAGAATTATGGAAGGAGCAATTAATCGGAAGAACTGTAGATTTTGACCAGTTGATTGAATAATCTGAGACTCTTGAAAAAGAATTTATCAATTCAATCACCCCAGAGATATTGGTTTGTGAGTTTTGGAGAAAAAGTAACACATCATCTGCATAAAGGCTGATTTTATGTTCTACATTCTTGCATTTTATGCCCTTGATTACTGAATTCTGTCTAATTGCTGCTGCTAGTGGCTCAATAAAAATTGCAAATAGTGAAGGGGAGAGTGGGCATCCCTGTCTGGTGCCCCTCAGGAGACAGAAGCTGGAGGATGTTTGATCATTTGTTCTGACACAAGCTGTTGGGGAATTATATAATATTTTTAACCAGTTTATGAAAGAGGTTCCAAAACCAAATTTGTGTAAAGTTGCAAATAGAAATTTCCAGTTAACTCTGTCAAATGCTTTTTCTGCATCAAGAGACAATATTATGGTTTCAATGTTTTTACTGCATGAGTAGTCTGTTAAATTAAGTAATCTACGTGTATTTGTTGATGAGTGCCTACCTTTTATGAAACCAGTTTGGTCAGGATGAATTAAGAGGGGGGTTATTTTCTCTAATCTCTTTGAGAGAGCTTTGCAGATTATTTTAAGGTCTACATTAATAAGGGATATTGGACGATAGCTTGAGGGATATACAGGGTCTTTGCCTGGTTTTAGTAAGAGACTGATATTTGCAGAGTTCATATTTGGTGGTAGTCTGCCATTTTCTTTGATTTCCTGCAACATTCTGTGAAAAACTGGTGCTAGAATCGTCCAGAATTCTTTGTAGAATTCTGCAGGAAAGCCGTCTGGACCTGGAGCCTTATTATTGGGCATGCTTATCAGGGCTTCCTGGAGTTCACCTGGCATCAGTGGTGAATCCAGTGCCATTGCTTGGGTGTCTAATAATTTTGGAAGAGTTATGTTGTCCAGAAACTGATCAATTTCGTTTTTAGATGGGTTTATTTGTGGTGTATATAAAGTTTCATAGAAATCCCTAAAAATTTTGTTTATTTTTTTAAGATCATATATTGTATTCCCAGATAAATCTTTAACAGCACATATAGTTGTTTTTTCTTTATTGATTTTTAACTGGTTAGCAAGAAATTGTCCGGATTTGTTAGCGTGTTCATAATTTTGCAGGCGAAGTCTTTGTACTAAGAATTTAGTCTTTTTATTAATAATTTCATTTAATTCTAGTTTTGTTTTGTGTAAATTGTTTAATATTTCTTGATCTTGGTGTGATACATAGGCTTTTTCTAAGGATTTGATGTTTTTTTCCAGTTCTTGAATATTTTTGTTTTCTTCTTTCTTCTTATGTGATGAGAAAGAGATTATTTTACCTCTCATCACGGCTTTCCCTGCTTCCCAGAGGACAGATGCTGATGTTCCAGGAATGTCATTAAAGTCTAAATATGAAGTCCATTCTTTTTTAAAGTATTTGATAAACTCTTCATCTTTGAGCAGCGATGTATTAAATCTCCAGTTTTTACTTGGTGTGGTATTATTCTTCTGCATTAGTGTTAAAGATACAGGAGCATGATCGCTGACAGCTATAGGATGAATCTCAGTGTCTGAAATGTCACTCAGCAGTGAGCTGCTGATCAAAAAATAATCCAGACGAGAGTAGGAGTGATGAACATGTGAGAAGAAAGAATATTCCTCACCTATTCAGGTTGTAAATTGTGTTTTTAAAAAGTAACTAAGTAACTAAGTAATTAATTACTTTTGAAAATAAGTAATCAGTAAAGTAACGGGATTACTTTTGGGGGGAAGTAATCAGTAATTAGTTACTGATTACTTTTTTCAAGTAACTTGACCAACACTGTTGGGGAGACAGGTCAGGCTAGGTAGCGAGGAAAAAAACATCGAAAAACACAAAAGGATAATACAGGAATGCACAGATATCAACACACCATAGCACAATAAACACAGACAAGCAACATGGGAAAGAGTTCCAGTGTGTACATCTGATCTGGGACCGCTGCAATATTCGACTGCGCCTCCAACTGACCCGATGTCCACATCAGAGGGGAGGTAAGTGTTGGAGGTGGCGTTGGATCCGGGGTAGGGAGGGTGATGCGTCGGTGAGTGCTTATCAGTATCAGTATATGTATGTGTGTGCGTGTCCAGAGTTCAGCTGAGACAGTGTCCTTCGCCCTGCCAGGCTAAGTAAACAGTCTTCCAGCCAACCCAGGTGGCCTTGCATGGAATGGGAAGGAACAGACTAAACACAGTCGTTATCAGGGTCAGGGTCATATTGTCAATTACTTACTTTAAGAGGTACAGGGATATCTAAACAATCCATTTTATAAGTGAGCTCTCAGTGGCAGGGAAATGTTTTGGTTGGTTAAACTCTGATGTGGATTCTTGTCTTGAAAGAAACAATATGAAAAAAACATTAGCAGAGGGTCAATAAGCTGTATGGTGTGTATTTTACTTTAATTACTTTATCATTTTATGTGTCACTGGTTCTTAAAAAACATAGAATTTTCTCAGGCTTGTTTCAAAATTTAACACTGATCAAACACAAGAACAAAATAGCTTACTGTAAGAGTTAACAAGAACAAGATTGCAAAATAGAATTCTGCATACTCATACCATGCAAAAATAATGTGCTAATTTAAGATATCTGTTGCGTCCATAGAAATTCTGAAGTAGTTTTGCTGTAATAAGATGCATGGTACATCGATGACAACAGAACAACTCTTTTCATGGCCTTTCCTTAGAGCAGCTGTTCTACAAATTCTTGCATGCTTTTAGCAGATCTGTGTTGGGAGCGGGAGTTGTACGTTCGATTCCCACCTGGAGGTGATATCCAGTAAGGGTCCTGGCTAGACCCCCCATGGTAAAACCAAGCAAGGCCACGTCTGCAGCCTGCCGCTTGGACACAAGCATGAATATGAAAAGAAATCATTCACCTGTTGTTTCAATATAAATTATGTTTAAACTAATTATAAGTAGTAACGGGACAGCACATTTAAACATGTTATTGGGAAAATGACAATTCATTTCAGTGAATTTTCAGTGAATTTTCATGTGCACAGCTGCTTAATATTGAATTTGTTGTATTTGTGTTGGAATTGGATTCATGTGGCTAGTATAATTGCAAATGACCACTAGATGTCACTGTTAGGGTCTGCTACTTTGAAGCTTCTCTTCAACTGAGTTGGGGAACGGTAAATGGCCTGCAGTGCTTGAGCATCTGAGCAGTCAAAGCATTTTATACAACTTAGATTATTCACCCATTCACACAAGACCTGTTCAACCCAGATGAGGACGCGAGCCAGGGTGGAATGATGACATATCTTTAATGACTTAAAAGAACAAGAACTAGGTGCACAAGATTGAATTTATTTTAGATCTTGTCTAATCTACACGGCGTCAAACTTCTACAGGTTCAAATATCTATATAGACTCAGTTAATGTTTTTTCTTTATTTTCATGACTATTTACATTGTAGATTCTCAATGAAGGCATCAAACCTATGAATGAGCATAGATGGAATTATTTAGCTAAGAAATAAAATGATAAATGAGTCTACATATGTCTTATATTTTAGATTCCTCAAAGTAGCCACCCTTTGCTTTGTTGACATCACTGCAAACCCTTGGCTTTCTCTCAATGACTTTCATGGTGTAGTCACCTGAAATGAGAATGCCAAGAGTGTGCAAAAACAGTCATCAAAGCAAAGGGTGGCTGTTTTAAAGAATCTAAAATATAAAACACCTTTTGAGTTATTTCACACTTGAACTACAATGTAAATAGTCATGAGAATAAAGAAAAAACAATCAAATGAGAACGTGTGTCCAAACTTTTACTGGTAGTGTATATTATATAGAAACGTACCTGTCAACTAGTTTCACATAGCATGTGGAGGCATAACCTCACAAAATTATTTATTAATCAAACAGAAAAAACAAACATTATTTTGTCACCCCAAAACATACATATCTAAAACACAACATAAGTATCCTGATACGAGACATAATTGTGGCATACTAGTAGACAGAATCTGTCACCTCAGCTCTGTAGAATGGGCAATCATATTGAAGCAGTTCATTTCAAGTTGAAGATTCAAGCTGCTCTTCATTTTTTTGGCCACCAGATGACACCAAAAGGGGACTGTGTTGAAAAGCTTTGTTTTGGCCATCACCATCAAAAAAACCAACTTTATTTGTAGAACTCAATTAAATGCAAAGCCAAGCTGGGCTGGAGCCAGAAGTGCAAAAATTAGAAGGAAAAATTCCTAAAGAGAGCAACAGCAGTTATTTCGTCTTGATGCATGCTCAATCGTCCAGGTAAGTAAATCCCCAAAAGTTGATTCTGTTCATCTGGATGTAGAGTTTTCAGCGGGAGAAACGTTTCATTACTCATCCAAGTGACTTCTTCAGTCTCAGCTGACTGCAGGTTTCCCCATTCATATAAACAGTACATTTATATGACTGAAAATAGCACCACTGAAGGAACAATGGGCTGGAAGGTCAGTTCCTTCTCCATTAAATGCAAATTCTCATGACCATTGATCAACAGTCACTGATCAAAGCTCATTGATAAAAGCCCACTGATCAATGGCCATGAGTACCATTCACAGAGAGTTGGGGAATGGCTGCAATCACAGCACTGTAAGATGGCAAAAGATGTACCTTTAGGCCCCCTCCTCGATTCAGAGATGGTCTTTCCCTTTCTCTTAAATGGCCTCCTTGACTCCGCGCTCAAACCAGCGTTCCTCCCTGTCCAGGATGTGTACATCCTCATCACTGAAAGAGTGTCCACTAGGTGTGTAAATACACTTCAAAGTCCTTGCCTGATGAGGTGGTTCTTCTGTTTTGTGTCATCCACTTCGCCAGAGGTTGTTTGGTTTCTCCGATGTATAAATCCTGGCAATCCTCCTGGCACTTAACAGCGTACACTATATTACTCTGTTTGTGTCGGGGGACCCGATCCTTGGGGTGGACCAATTTTTGCGCAGCATGTTTTGGAGTTTAAAAGCCACAGAGACATGATGTTTAGAAAAAATGCATCTCAACTGTTCCGATACGCCTCTGGGGCCCAGGGTATAATAGACCATTTTTGAATACTTTTGATTTGACCTCTATATTTCACCTTTTAACAACTCTTTATCTTGTGTGGTATCATTCTTTTCAGCACAACCTCAAATATCTGAAATTGGAGTTATTTTTTCATTTTGACATACTGTATTAGGGTAATTGATCTAAATTCAGACAAATAGCAAAAAATGCAAATAGAAATGCAAATAGAAATTGTACATTTCTAAAAATTATGCACAAGTTTTGCAAACAACAAAGTTTTATGGTACTACTTACTTAAAAATGCAGCCATGGCCTCAGGCGGTTTTTATATAACCATTTAAATCTATTTACAAAACAAACAGGTGTTCTGCATCAAATAAAATGAGACACAAAGTATTTGTGCCACTCCAAAAAATTGTTTCTGTTGACTATAAGACAGAGGAGAACACCACAGGGATAAACCCTGCAGGTATGACAACATGAGGTGTATCACTCCTGTTTTCCACGTGGAGACACCGTTTACACTGCGATCTGCCTTTGGTGACTTTTTTTTTTTTGGAACATCTGTGACATTCACTTGTAGAATTGACACAGAAAACAAAACAACGACTACACTACACACTAACTATAGCCTCCAAACATGTATCAAAACGCACTCTCTCTCCTTCTCTCTCTCTCTCTTTCTCTCGGTCGCTTGCTCCCCCTCTTCCCAAACAACTAAATGCCACATGTTGCCATAGCAGAAACTGGGGAACCCATGGCACACCCATGTTTCTGCCTGTAGTACTGACCCTTGTATGTGGGAATTAAGACACTGTTCCAAAAGCAAGCACACTTGGTAGATGCCGATGTGTTTCCCCCACTGAAAACGCGACACTACGTCCAGTTGAACAGAATCAACTTTTGGGAACAGCAGTTATTGCTAACTTTGTATATAAGTCATTTGGTAACACTCAGGCTATTAGAAGTGCTTTGGGGATTTTTCTGTCTGTTTGCATCGCTGCAATGCTTCTTTGAGAGCCTGTGGAAGCTGGTAAGACCGAAGCATAGGTCACCCATAAAACGTTGCATATTTTGAATATGATTTGGTTAACCTGAATGACTGAGTGCCTTGTGGATAAGTCACTAACCAAATTTAATGATCTAAAAAAATAGTTTCCTATTACTACTAGTATGACAAGAATTGCATACAGATTTTTTCATGTGTCTCTATTTTACTCATTTAACGCAAAGTCACTGATAATGTGACCTCTGTGCTCAGTGTAGCAATGTAGTTTTTCATCAGTTGTTTGCAAAAATAAACAACCAACTGGGCAAAGATCTAAGGCTTCATAGGGCCAATAATTCAGTGCTTTCTGTGTCTAGATAAAAAAAAATACATATTAATTAGAAATCATTAGAAATGTCCATCATTAAAGTAGAATTACAACTATGCTGCATAATTCTTTTAATCCTGATGCTGCTGAGGGACTCTGTTATAACTACTTTGAAGACCTTAATTGTTGTAGTTTTAATTGAGTTCATTTGATTGTTATTTCAGTTTTATTAAAATGATTATGCTGATGATGATGATGATGAAGCCTTTATTTGACACTTGCAGTTCCCTGCAGCGAAATTGGACCCCTTCCAACCATGCATACATTACACAAACATCACATTAGGGAGACAGGTCAGATGAGGTAGCGTAAAGGATAACAATGTAATGTACATCACAATAGGGTATGAAGGAGAGAAAAGGGGAACTCAACTCAGACTGAGCTCCTGATAGGGGATCAGTATGAGAACAGAAAACAAAAACTCCTCAGCACATAAAGCACATGAATCTTCACACCATGACACCATGAAAACACATGACAAGCAGCAGGGGTTGGGGCAAGCATCAGAGACATTTGGAGGGGGGTGAGTATATATCTGTGTCTGTATATGTGTGTGTGCATGTGTATGTGTATCCTGTGTTCAACTGAGAGAGAATGTCCTTTCACCTGGTTAAGCAAAAGTCAACAGTCCGGCCGACGCAGGTGTCCTTGAAGGATAGGAGCAGAGAGTCTAAACACAGTCCCGTTATCAAGGAGAAGAATTTGTTGTTTTCAGCCATCCTCAGCCTTGGTGGCCTTCCAGCATTAACGTGGGTAGCCAGATGAGAGAATTGATGTTTGTTTGGTTTAGTGCAAAGAAACTGTATCCAATTTTAAAGCTCTTCTAAATGTTCTTCACTGGTCACCAGGTCTGTCAATTTCCCATTGAAGAGCCGTGAGCTTCTCCAAGATCTTTTCCACGTTGTGTTCAATAAGCACAGTCTGAGTACTCACAGCTCTTCCCATCTCTTCGATCATAGCAGCAAACCTTGTGGGGTTTTGAACAGCCGTAACTGCTTTCTTTAATCTTCAATAAGCCAGGGCCATGCTAGCATCGATCAGCAAGAACCCTGTTATCATGGTTCTGAATAGGTATAAATCTTTTATGTCCTCAATCGACAGTCCCGCCAGGCACACAATGCGCCACTTCTGCCACCCATCCATTGGGCATCCGGCAGGAAACGTCCCTCCAGGACAATTGGGCTCTCAATTGTCCTGGAGGCTTCTCATTGAGAAAAGGGTGTCAATTGCGTTGAGGGACCAGTTGATCAAATCCATATTCTTTAGGTTTTAGAGAACAAGACTGAGAGATTCTATTAGGGTTAAAGTTAGACGAGACTAGACAAGGATGTGAGAAGCCAAGCAGGAAAGATGAGGGAGAAAACATGCGACCGCCTCTGTCAAAGCCAAACTGCCAACTGATCAGTGCATTTACAGAATCCTCTTTAAGGCTGTTTTATTTCATTGGTGAAGTATTATTAGGCTGCAAATAATTATTTTCATAAGACAGACTTGTACATTATTTATTTATGTGTTTATTTTTATGATCAGTAACTTTTTAAAAGTTTCAGCAGAGTATGCTTTAACTATACAGTAAATTTGTGCAGTAGTTCTAAAAAAAACTTCAGTAAAGTTTAAGCAAACATTAACTGTTATATATCTTAGATATGCATCTTATCACACTGATAAGTCAAAATATCATTACGCACACATATTAACAGTGTTGTGCAACTGAAACCAGATGATTTTTCGAGCCTTTTAATTATCTTGCTGATCAGATCTTTTTCCTGGATGAAATAATTGTACAGCATATATCTTTAATGACTTAAAAGAACAAGAACTGGGTGCACAAGTATAATGTTATTTGAGATTTTCTCTAATCCACATAGGAACAACATTATACAGGCTCAAACATCTAGATAGACTCACTTACTGTATTTTGCAGACCATTAGGCGCACTGGATTCTAAAACATTCACCAAAATAAACAGATTCAAACAAAGGGGGCTAACAGTTCAATGAATAGTACAATCATTTGTAGAAAGTAGACAAACTTTTGCTTGGTTGTAATAACGCATGTCCTAAAAGCATTCAAAAACAAAATGTTTGAATATTACAGTAGCACTATTCCAAGGATCAGCACAAGGATATGCATTGTGTGATGGTCAGACAGACGTGAATTTTAGTAGTAATTTAAGTAATTCTCATTAGGGGGAGTGGTCTTCTCTCGCTGACCACTCCTCAATTCTGCCTTTGACAGTGAAAGGACCTGACTGCAAAAAATGTATTTGCACAGCAAATAAAAGCTGCGCTCTTTTTAGACATGCTTCTGAGATCCTGTGAAAGCTGGTAAAACTGAAGCATAGTTACAATCACTCTTTATTTTAAAGAGAAGGCAAAACTTTGCATGCTTTGAATATGATTTGGTTAACTTCACGTTTGACTAGCTTTTGGATAAGCCACTGACAAAATTTGAATGCGTTAAAAACCAAGTACAAAACACATAAAACATAAATATTTTACTTTTTTAAAACAAGATCATAATGTGACCTCTGTGCTCTTTTCCGCACATTTCTGTGCTTTCTGGGTTTAGATAATTTAATACATATTAGAACTGCCAACCATTAAAACAGAATAACATGTATGCTGTGTTATTCTTTTAGTCCCTTTTTTGCTGAGGGACTCTGTTAAAACTAGCTTGAACACTTGAATTGTTTAAGTTTTTATTCTGTTCATTTGATTGAAATTTAAAATTTTATTAAAATGCTTAATTAATTTATCATTCAGATATTTGACAGACTGCTCTGTAAGGTTGTTTTATTCCATTGCTGAAAATATTGTTGTTATCTTTTTTCATGAGCATACTTGTAAATTATATATTTTTTCCATGATCAGTGACTGTTTAAAATTTCAACAGAGCGTGCTTTAACCATGCAATCAGTTTGTGAGGTGGTTGTTGAAGAAAGCTTCATTTATTGTACAGTTAAAGCTCAGAGTGAAAAACAAAATGACTGTTTCAGGAGAAATGACAGTTACAACCACACAAATTTGACTTGGATGTCATTGCTGCACGCATTCTCTCATTAGGTACATTATATATCAATGAAAACCAGACACACCAATTTCCTCTGGTATACTGTTCACTTGCATGTTTACCCCACTCTTTTTACAATGGTATTAAAAACACAGCAGTCTATCTTTTCATATTATAAAGCAGGTTAGCTATCAGTACATCAAAATTAAAACACAGTCAAGAATGGCTTGGAAGTTAAAAGTGCTTTCACATTTTTCCTACAGATATGCTGAGAGAAGATTCTCTCTTGCTTTTCATGCTCACCACCTCTGCACAGGTACAAAGTCAATCTGTAAATATCAAAATTCCCGAGGACAGGGACAGAAAACTAAATAACAAGGAGAACTCAAAGTTTGAATGATTATAGATTATATTTTTAGGAGTGTGAAATGTTGACTCCTATTTCAAAAATCCCATCAGCATGTAGGCTGCACTTTTTTTGTCCTTGTGTGATCTGATCCTCAGATATAAAAAAAAGGTAGCATTTATTGTTATACATTGTACACAACAGCAGTTCAGTATTCAGACAGGGCCAAGGACTCTTTCGTGCTTTCCCAGATACAAGTTGCATAGTGAAACCTGTAAGAAGAAAGAAAGCTAAGCCAGGAAAACTTCAAACTAAAACTTTAAATTTAAAATTGAACTTTAAAAGTTCCAAGATTTTAAAATAACGGTGATTGGGTTTTTTTATGGAACTTGAGGAAATGTAAAAAAAAAAAAAAAGAAGTCTAAATATTGTTTGTTTTGCACTTCTAATATCATCTTTAGTTTATTTTATATGGTCGGTAGATATATTAGCTTCATTTCACTTTTATTTTGCAGCTGATATTCTATTAACCTGTGCTTTCTGGTAACTGAACCATGACTTTACATGGTTCTTGCACAAGAACAGCTGGCGCCTTAAGGCAACTGTTGTGATTTGGAGCTATATAATTAGTTGACTTGAACTGAATTGAATAGAAATGTCCTCCAAAAAGCTACTTTTTAATTTCTTACTTTGAGTACATTATAGTGCCTGTACTTTTTCACTTTTATTTGAGTAAAGAGGTTTAATCAGTACCTCAACCTTTAATGGAATATGTTTTAACACTAGTATCTGTACTCCTACTTACTGTCTTATCTCAAGCCCTCAGCATCAGGATCGACTGTGTGCACCTGGACCAGACCAAATCATGAAATAAGGAGGGGAGAGGAGGGCTCAGAGGCCGACTGGATTTTATTCTTTGTTGCCAAATTATTCATGTTTATTGCCCTCTGATGTGAGTATTCTCTTATCATTTTAAATGCTGTGGTGCATCAATACAGCACCAGCCATATAATATGATTCATAACATATAGCAAAGTCTTACAGGGAGGGTAGTTGTTGTTTATCTGACCATAGAACATCCATTTCACCCATTAGAGACTTGAGACTTGACTTGGACTTGCAAAAATTGACTTGTGAACATCTCTGCTTACAACAAATCTCTGCGACTATGTAAACTATGACATTTGAGGCTTCATACGCCAAAATGAAAAACCGAAATTGAAGTGACTAATTTGAATCTTTGGTGCTGTCTCATTCGTTTTAGGGAAATGTAAAATGCTCAGTGTTGTGTGCATCAAGACCTTTTTGTTGTTGTTGTTTTTCAAATTAAGTGGACATTTCTTTTTCTAAACAAACAGAACAGCTCATAACCCTTTTATTAGAAAACAGATTTACCAGTTACAGACACTACACAGTAGCCCGCTACAAAAATATTGTGATTCTTCAGTTGAAGTGTGTTCCTCCCAGTGCAAGGCAATGTGTCTGTGTAGGTTCTCAGTCATCCAGCTCACGGTAGTCTACTATGACCTGAATGACTGAGAACCTACACTGGGATCCCATTCGGGATTATTCATTTCAGTAACATTAATGTTAGCCTGCTGGTATTAGAGAATGGTAAGATTAACAGTGTTATTCCACCTTACTTACTTTATATCAATATTCAAAATATAGAGATTACTTAGCAAAAACTCACTCCAGATGATCACCAACAGTGATCCACAACCACTGTGTTTTCTCTATCTGTAGCTGAGCATTGACTGAGTTTACCCAGCAGCAGAATATCCACCATGTAGCAGCAGATTTTTAACCATATAATAACCTTTATAGTCTACCGTGTAGTGTCTCTAATGGCTGAATCCCTTTTTAAAATGTATTTAGAAAATGAATATACTTGGAAAAAATCACAAGTATACACTACACATTTGTAAAATAGCTTTACTTGTGGTCAAATTGCAAAAATCATACAAATTTGTAAATCTTAGTTTACACTTGTGGATCATGTCATATGCATTTGGCACCGTTTTGAGACATATTTCTCTCCATAGGAAATCGTCAGCCAGAGAAGAAGGCATTTTTGAAGCCGAGCACAACTGAGCAATTTTAGTCTTGAAGAAAATCTTCTAAATAAAATTAAATGTTGCACAGCCACATACATGTCCCACAAGCCCAATCTCTTCATGCACATACACAAGCAAGGGAAAAGCAAGTGATTCAGAATCATTCCCACAAGTACTTAACACAACATTTTTGTGCTTGTGTTGGAATTGGATTTGTGTGTCTGCTATAACTGCAAATGACCACTAGATGTCGCTATTAGGGTCCGCTTACATTCAACTGAATTGGTAAAAAGTAAATGGCCTGGATATACAGTGGTTGAGCACCTGAGCATTCAAAGCACTTTATATGAATTACATTGTTTACCCATTCACAAAAACTGTTTCATCCCAGCACAAAACAAGGACGAGGGCCAGAGTGGAATGATTGTAAAACATATATCTTTAATGACTTAAAAGAAAAAGAATTAAGTGTACAAGTTTGAATTGATTTTTAATGTATGTGAGTTATTCTGATGTGTCACCACTTTGCCAAGATCTGAAAGAAGACTGAAGCTGTCACACTCAAAAGAATACAGACTGAACATCTGTGTGTCACTCATGGAAGGCAGCTAGCTGCTGGGAGATTCTAAGTAACAATAATGAGTATACACACTTTGTACTTTCTCCTTGTTTTCACAATATTTTCATGCATTTATTTATTTTACAGCTTCTTTTTCATTTTTAGCTTTCAAGTATCAGTTCAAAATGTTCTAGAAAACAGAAATCCAAACAGGACATTAAGAAATGTTTTGTTACTAAAATCAAATTATTTTTTAACCTCTACGTATAAAAAGGTGCCTGGCTACCACACAAAACAATAAATAAACACAAATCAACTACAAGCAAATTTATGGATTACCTATAACCAAAAACATTTTTAAAGGGCCAAAATTTAAAATAGGAAGGATTAATAGGGAAGATTATTAATTTTCATGAAACTCTGTATTTTTACTGTGCTCTGAAGAAACAGTTGAAGGTATAGTGAAGGTGAGAAGAAAAACTGGGCTGTGATGTTTTTTTGTTTTTTGTTTTTTCCATCACCTAAGAGAACAAGACCAAAGAGATCGGCGGCGTCACAAAAAGAAGCAGCCCATCAGCTGTTGTCCCAGCAGTTGTACTACTGAGGTGTGATGTTGTTGTGTCACTGTTGCAGAGGTCACCCTGGCAGCAGCTGATTTCTCCATTGATAAATTCTTTCATCTGTGCAGGTTGCATGTTTGAGCAAATAAGCTTGGAGGCACAGCCCTTTGCAGTTATGTTTTGCCCTGCTACATTCACTGAAGAAATGAAAGGAGCGAATCTTTGAATGTTTCTCTGAGCAGAAAAGACCAAACATGCAGACACTGAATGCTGTAGGCCTATTACCTGATGTGGAGATGCAGTACTCCTCATTTCCATTGCAGGTTAGAGTTCTGGTACAATCGATTTCATCACATAGGAAGCACTTTTTTCCATTTGGAGAGGAGATGCTTCCATCTTAGCCAAATGCCAAGAAGCATCATATATTCAAAACACAAAACAAAACATAGATTTATGTTATTAATACTAACTGAATTTAATGTCATTATTTTGAAATACTGAAACACGTTACTGTTTTTACTCTGATAATGAGAAGCTAAATCACAAACTTTTCACAGATTACTACGATTATTTTGCCCTCAGCTCCTCAAGTCAACATGGTGATTGAGAAAAAAGATATTTTGTCTCATGCTGAGCTACTTTGTCCACATAATCAATAAAAACTGATTTATTCATCAACAACAGTAACCACTATTTTAAAATAACAAGCATGATAGAAATTAACAGGGGCATCTTGAGAGTTGCAGAGGTGCAACACAGCCCGCAACACACCCAGTGAGCGTTTTGAAGTGGTTTAATAAACACATTGCAATGTGGAGAGAAAAATCCCAGACAAACACTAAAATCATCTCTGGCCCTCACATCTTTTATACACACACAGACAAAGACATTCCACAACTCTTACATGTTAGCCCATCTCAGGCTGGGGGGGGGTCATGTCTCCCATTAATTTCAAATGGCCCCACTGTGTGTGTAGAACACATGTGATAGAGCATAAGGCCCATTTGTAGTGCACATGCATCAAGTTGTTCATTCATAGGAACCTGTTATTAAGATAAGGAAGTCCTTCGGTGTGTGACATATTTCTTCACTTTATCATTAATCCATCAACCCATGTTTCCCAATATAGTAACTGTTTCTGTAAAAGAACTCTCATCCCCAGTGTTATTAGGGATTAAGGCACACACGCCTCACCAAGCATCACACACACTCCCCTTTGTGCCATTTTACTTTTGCCCCTCCAGATGTTTACCATCAAGGACAGTGAACACAACTGAACCTGTAGGTAAATTAATACCACAGCCATAAGCTAACCTTGATGTTAGTGCATCTCAAAGTCTGGGGTAAAACTCAGAAGCAGCCATGTGCTTCCACACAGCCAACACACGTCAAACACTTCTGAGCTAAATAAAGGGCTGTATGTCGGTCAGGGTCGTCTGCAGTACGGGGGTCCCACAGGGAACGGTTCTGGCTCCGTTCCTCTTCACCATCTACACTGCAGACTTCTCCCACAACTCCACCCAGTGCTTCCTGCAGAAGTTCTCTGATGACTCTGCAATAGTCGGCCTCATCACTGATGGGGACGACAAGGAGTACAGAGGACTGACTCAAGACTTTGTGGACTGGTGCCAGCTGAACTACCTCCAGATCAATGCCAGTAAAACCAAGGAGCTGGTGGTAGACTTCCGCAGGCACAAGCATCCTCCACTGCAACCACTGAACATCCAAGGTATGGACATCGAGGCTGTGGACAGGTACAGGTACCTTGGTGTTCATCTGAACAACAAACTGGACTGGACTCATAACTCAGACGCCCTCTACAGGAAAGGGCAGAGCAGGCTGTACCTGCTGCGGAGACTCAGGTCGTTTGGAGTGGAGGGCCCACTCCTGAAGACCTTCTATGACTCTGTGGTGGCCTCAGCCATCTTCTATGGTGTGGTCTGCTGGGGTGGCAACATCTCTGCTGGGGACAGGAAGAGACTGAACAGGCTGATCCGAAGGGCCAGCTCTGTTCTGGGATGCCCTCTGGACCCAGTGGAGGTGGTGAGTGACAGGAGAATGGCGGCTAAGCTGTCATCCCTGTTGGACAACATCTCCCACCCCATGCAGGAGACTGTGACAGCACTGAGCAGCTCCTTCAGTGGGAGACTGCGGCACCCACGGTGTGGGACGGAGAGATTTCGCAGGTCTTTCCTCCCCACTGCTGTCAGACTCCACAATAAAGACTTTTGCAGCTGATCAAACACACAAACCCACACATGTGCAATAAGACTGCTATATGTGCAATTCTTCTTCTGACGAAGTTGTATTTTTGTATTTTCCTACTCAGTTGTATATAGCATTTGTATTTCTATTTTATTCATTATTCTATTCTATTTTATTCTATTGTATATGGTATTTTATTTTATTTTATTGTATTTTATTGCTTTCCAGTGTTTTCTAATTTCTGCTACATAACTTTACACTTTGCTGTAACAAAACAAATTTCCCACCTGGGACAAATAAAGGTCATCTTATCTTATCCTATCTTAAATGCAGCAGGCATACACACGTTTCAAATAAACGTAGTCTGTAACTTTCTTATTGACTTTAGCCCAAATAATTAAACATATCAGTTACATAGAAAAGGGTGAATTTTCATTTGTTTTGTTTTTGATGTAAATTATGATTGTGTGCACTTTATAGCCTATAAGTGTGTGGGCCAAGAAAGCTACACAACATGACGTACATTTGTTATAAATACAAGTCTAACCTAAGTTTCACATTGTATTTTGTTTTGCTTTGTTTTTTGTAGAAATAATCAAATTGTTACATGCTTAAATTTACACAGAATGTCAGAAATCTGTCCTTTTTTCAACAAAAATGTGAACTTAATTTTTCATGATTTATTGGATTAATAACATTCAACTTCATAGCATTTCCAAAGTCCAACAATCAACCACCTTTGTTGAAATATTAATTGCCTGTGGTATCGATTCAGATTGTGCTCTGGCACAGATATAGGTATTAGTTGCTACTGAAAACAAGAAGTAAAGCAGTCAGACGCTATGGGCTGAACCATTTTTTAAATTGGGCGGGGGGGCATTATGCAATATATTTAGCTTTAGAATTTATATTCAATGTTTATTGTAGCTAGGCTCAAAGTGTTAAGGCTGCCTATTTAAATAAACAACATTATCATATGCAAAAGTAGGGTGGCACCATGGGTGGCAAAAGACTATTTTAGGATGACACATGCCACCACAGTAGATCCTCCCCTGATTAGTCTGAGTTAACCAGTCAGTTTGATCAGTCAGTTTTCTGCATTCATCAACAGCCAACAAGAGCACTTCACCAAAGGTATGTAATCTTGTTATTTTGCACAACTGTATAATCACTTGTTATTTTCTATTCAGTAAAAGACTAATCTTGTAAATTAATTAATAAAATAAGCTAATTTACTAATATTAAGTAATTTAGCTAAACTGTTTTATTTAAGAGAGAGCACTAATCTGAGGACTTAACTGTTTTTTTTTCTGTCATAATTACAACTTGTCTAAAAAGTCTCAGACAGTGCCAGTGCCCTTGTGTACTTGCTGCAAATCTCCAGACATTATCTGTTATGGTGCATTTAAACCAAAACAACAACAAAAAATAATTTAGTTACATACTACATACCTAATGAGGAGAATTTATTAAAAATCGTGGAGGGCGAAATGAATATAGGCGGATGTTTGTGTTAAAATAGGGTAAGTAATCAGTCAGACTTCGTTCTAACACAAGTGTGTTAAACATACTATAAATGGGCCGGATACAATTACATGCAGCCCATGACATAATTTTAACATCAGTTATTAATGGCCGGTCGGTGTGTAGGACTTTAGGCATGCTGAATCCATGCAGGCAGGGACAAGGACTTTATTTTGATCAGCACACCATGCAACCAATCTCATGCTACAGAAACAGGAGTTTTTCTGGTCTGGCCCACTTAAGATCAAAGTGGGCTGTATTTGGCCCAGGATGTAAAATGAGTTGGATACCCCTGTTCTAACATATTTCTATGCATCAGTGCATAATATGATTTTTCCACTTAATGACATACAATTGAGTACTAATAAAGTACTGGATTTCTGTCATTATTATTATAATTATTATTATTATTATGACTTGTCTACAAACTCTGAGACAGTAACAGTGTGAATGGTTTTCTGCCTGTGTCTAATAGTTGTAAAAATGCAGCTTTACTGTTTTAAGGTGTATTCAAACCAAACGTGGTCATTACAGTGCTCCTTACAGATGCATGGGTGGATGCGCACGCAGCGACCGTAAGTTTTTATCGTTGGCATCAATAGGTGTGTGTGTTTTGTGAAAGGATGCCAAATGCTATCATTTTTCTGTAAAGCAAATTTACCTACAGGCAAAAATAACGTAACCTTGAACCTTACACAGACACAAAAATTCTTTGTAATGAGGAGAACTGATGTTGTGTCATGCTGCTTTTTGAAAATCCATCATCTATGGATTTTTTTGTTTTTTGCACCACTGATTTGAATAGATTAAAATACCGTGGTTTGAATAAACTTAAATATTGTATTTCACAATAAGATTACATCATATACATCATTTAAATGTAGGTCTTTTAAAGGTTTTATAAACTCTTTGGTCGACAAATTATGTTCTTTTTTTTCATCCTTGTGTCTAATTGTTACATAAATCAAAGGCCAGACAAAAACACCTCTTCGTTTTCCTGCACCTTTTATGGATAGCTTCAGTAACTTCATGAGTTACTATGTTAACCACAAGCATGTCCCTGTCATACCCATGACTTTGTTGTAAGCCCTGTATCGCAATTATTACTCTGTTTCAGATATAATATTTTATAACAGTTTTGCTGATTATAATTAGTTAGTTCACCTCTTAAACTTGTCATCAGTGCTCTTAAATTTCTTCACTTCCTTCTTGGCTTGTCACTTGTGAAATCTAGACCTTAACGTTTAAATCTGTAAGTGAATTAATTACTGTTCATGTTGTTTTAACTCTAAGGTCTGATATGGACAGTCTTCAGTTGTGTCATAGCGTCAGCTGTACTAGACTCAAGCAGAAATTTAAAAGACTGAAAAATTAAAGATGGCATCTACTTACACTTGTTTTTGTTTTTTTTGTTCTGTTGCTGCAGATCTCAAAACAATGACTGCGATGACCCCAGAAAATTTCAGTCCAAGCAATACAACTGCTGCACCTGATGTAGATGATTCTTTGGATAACTTGCATCAGTCTTTCAACATCATATCTATCGCGGTTTTCTCCCTGGTCTCTGTCCTCGGTGTGCTCGGGAATGGAGTGGTTATCTGGGTGACCGGGTGCAAGATGAAGAAAACTGTTAACACAGTTTGGTACCTCCACCTTGCTGTGGCCGACTTCATCTTTGCAGCATTTCTGCCCCTTAGTGTGACATCCTTGACTTTAGGGCCCGACTGGCATTTTGGCAATTTCATGTGCATGCTGAAAACCACTCTAATCTCACTGAACATGTTTGCCAGTGTCTACATTCTAGTGGTGACCAGTGTGGACAGATGTGTGTCTGTGGTGTGGCCTGTCTGGGCTCAGAACCACCGAAATGTATGCAACGCATTCTATGTTGGTCTGTGTGTTTGGGTGGTGGCTTTGATTCTCAATAGTCATTTTTTTTTTTTTCATGCACATAAAGACAGGAACTGAAAACACAAATTACTGCTTCAGCAAATTTTTTTTTGAAAAAGCAACACCATCTGTCTTTCAGCCGGTTGTCATAACCCCTTTCCTACTAAGATTTGCAGTCCCCTTCACTGTCATTGTCTCTTGTTATGCTGCCATCATCCATCGTCTCAGGAGAAACCACAGCCTGGCCAGCCAATCAAGTCGCCCCTTTAAAGTTATCACTTCCATTATCGTTGCCTTTTTTCTGTGCTGGACTCCTTATCACATCATTCAGCTGATGGTATTTATTCCACCAAATGAAAAATTTAACTATGCCATTCTAATTGGGATCTTTGTTGCCAAAAATTTGGTCGTTCTTCACTGCTGCTTGAATCCACTGCTGTATGTCTTCTTGAGACAAGATTTTAAGGATGAAATCCGAAAATCCATCCTGCATGTGCTGGAGAGTGCCTTCCAGGAAGAGGAGACACGCTCTCCCAGTGACATGAAGTCAGTGAACACCAGGCAGAGCAGAGAGAAGTCAGATTTGATTACTGAGGTATAAGGCTGTATATGAGGTAAATAAACATGTTAAAACCGTTAATAGAAAAAATTTTTTTAGACTTTTTACTAGCTGTAAACATGACTCCAGAGTAAATCTTTATAAATCTTTATAAACCTTTAATAAATGAAATTTTGTTTAATTTTGTTCAAATAAACCCCGCTCATAAAATTATGGAAACAGCTAATGGCCTCTTCGGCTCACAGCTCTGCATCAACTTTGTGCTATTATTTTATTGTAATTATTGCTTTAACTAACTCATGAAGTCTGCCATTCATTTCCATATATTAATAATCAGTGTTATGTTTTATATTAATATCTTATTATGAGCTGACCACCACTGAGTTCTCATGTAAACATTTACATTTTATATTAAATATTTGACATTCCTACAGTTCCATTACTAACATATATGACTATTATATAATTATCATTATGTTACTATCTCAGACAATCTCACTGATAGTTTCTCTCTTTAAAAGTTTTTTTGACCCCAGGGACGTCAATAAATAATGACAATAGTGATCATTCTTGCTCATTTATTCACTGTTCCTGTGTGGTTTTATAAATAAACTTTGATATGTATATCAGTAGTAACACATCAAATATTGGATAATAATATTTTTTAAAATAAATAATAGTGTTATCTGGCTGAACAAAAAGTATTATATTTACTTACATACATTTTATTTTATTTATTTATCAGCCAAGGTGTTTAAAACACTATGGGCCATTATCACAAGAGGTTTTTGTCAGTTTGTTAAAGTTTTCTATTCCCATTCTGGTCAAATTTGGCTTCATCCTTTATTGACAGTACAGTTACAGAGCCAAGTGACAACAAATCAAAAGACTGCTGCCTGTCAGTGGCCAAGAGCAACCTGTATTCAGTTTGAATACTGTTATAAATTGAAACAGAACTTATAACTTTATTAGTGTGTAAATAGTTTTTCACTATTTAACTTTTGGTGACAGTAGAAAGACTGAAGCAGGGGATCGAGTGGGACAGAAAGGGAGAAAGCTGGATGAAGATGTCAAAAAGAGAGAGAGAGAGCGCAACAGAAATAAGTAAGAGCAGACGTGTAGTCAAAGTCAACAAAAAATTTAAAAGCCAACATCGCTTCCATCTAGTTCATATTCATTGATGATGATGTCACATAACTGTATTCTAGGCAGTGTGTTACACTGATATCAAATGCTCAGCTGCAGGGGAAGGGTGGGGCAGTGGGTTCAGGGGCAGTGTCAGAGGAAGCTGGTAGACACAGCATATAACAATTGTCTAATCATGCCCCACCCCCAGCCTTGGCACAAGAGAAATAATGGTGCAGCTGAGTGACAGAGCAAGCTGAGCAGAAAAGTAAACGTGAATATTGCAGTCTGACAGCACACTGTAAATAAAGCAATTGAACTAATCACAAATCTGTGAGTGTGTGTATTGTACTAGGTCCCCTGCTAAGAAGTGTTAAAGTATGCTTTAATACTTCTTAGTGTTTTTTTTAAGGTAAAAATGAAAAAAAAAATTATAATTTTAATACTGAGAAAACTGTGGTGGAATATGACTTGAAAATATACTGAATTAAATGGGGTTTTATACTTTAACATTGTCCCACTGTCGCACTCGATCCCCTGCTTCAGTCTTTCTACTGTCACCAAAAGTTAAATAGAACAGTGAAACAATATTTACAGACTAATAAAGTTATAAGTTCAAACTGAATACAGGTTGCTCTTGGCCACTGACAGGCAGCAGTCTTTTGATTTGTTGTCACTTGGCTCTGTAACTGTACTGTCAATAAAGGATGAAGCCAAGCAAGAAAGAACAAAGTTTTGCTTTTCATCAGATCTCCTGTGGATTATTATAAATTTTCCTAATATTAATATGTGTAGAGATGCATACACATAACAGCATTCAGTTGAAATATGAGGACTTTATATTTAAAGTAGCATGCATACCTTGAAAAACTAAATTTTAGTTTTTAAACTCATCTTGATTTTGTAGAGAAGGTGATCAGGCTTTTTCTTCATCTCCTGAGACCAGCTACGCTGGATCATCACCAGCTTGTATCTTTATCCTTTTTCACTCAGTGAAGTCTTTCTTTTTGTTGACCATTCATGTGCATTCGTAACCAAAGCGTGTGATCACAGGTGAACACACAATTTCATATTTGAAATAACCTGCTCAGCATTATATGAATTAAATTTTCAACATATGTTAAAGCAAAGACACAGTTAGACACACCATCACGCCTCCTGCATGCTTCACAGTGGCAACCAAGCATGTAGAGACCATCCGTTCACCTTTTCTGTGTTGCACAAAGACACGGCGGGTGGAAACAAAGATCTCAAATTTGGACTCATCAGACCAAAGCACAGATTTCTACTGGTGTAATGTCCATTCCTTGTGTTTCTTGGCCCAAACAAATCTCTTCTGCTTCTTGGTTTTCCTTATCAGTTGTTTCTTACCAGCTATTTGACCATAAAGGCCTGACTTTCGTCGTAGCACTTGATGGATTTTGGGACTGCACTTTGAGATACAGTAAACACAATACAGTACATTGAACTGTATTTTTACAGGGGTTCCAAGGTTCATCGAAAGGATCAGGGGAACAGGGTCTCCACTCTTGCACACAAGTATTCGCACTCATTCCACTCGCTCCTCACAGGAGATCTTTCTCCTCGCACACGCCACACTAGTCAGGCAAACTCATGTACAGGCTCAGGGGGATGGGATGAATCTATATACAAAGACAAGATATTAACACTAAGAACACAAGAATACTCTGAATAATACACACCAGGATTTCACTAACGAGGGTTAAACAATAGTCCAGAGATGAGATGCTCACAGCCACTACCTTAAGTAGTGATAAGCAGACGGGGTGATGAACCACAGGTCAGTGATTGCTTGCAGGTGTGAAGGCCATGGGCGGGAGCCCACAATGAACTCTGCCCAGGCAGCGCAGAGCGAGTGAGAAGGAGAGAAGAAGACAAATCAAAAAACACATGTAGCCTCACTGAGCCGACCGGGCAGACACAGAGACCATTGAGTACATACTCAAGTCAAAGGGCAGGCAGTTACATTAGGTCTGTATCCATTTATATAAAAAAAAAAAAAAAAAAAAACAACAACACACTAGGCTATATTAAGTAATGTAATCTAGGCACCATGCAGATACACAGAAAGGCCCCGGTCACACGGTGGATTTAAACAGCATTTTCTTGCTGTGAGGCAACAGTGTTGACCACCATGCTGCCCCATATTTCAAAATGGCTTTGCTGAAACCTTTAGTGTTCTCTTTTCATGTTTGTGTCTAAATCTAAAGTCAGAGTGACACACTGTTAGGATCGACACACAAATGTTTATGTTTACATCTTCTCGTGCCTCTCATACATCGTAAACTTCAATAACTGTATCAACAAATCTTTACTTGCTGGCAAGTGAAGTAAATAGTTATTATGTAAATAGTTATCGCATAAGTTTGTCATCATCACAGCTCTTTTCTTCTTCATCACTTTCTTAACTGGAATCTAGACTTGCAACCTCAATTCCAAATAAAGAAGAAAAATTGAGTTGCCGTGTACAAATAAAACATGTGACCTGTAAATCTCATTAGAACCATATGTTATTCAGAGTGCAAGACAGAAAGCATGTCAAAGGTTTATATTGCGACATTTTACTATTTCATGACAAAAATTTGTTTGTTTTTATTTATTGACAGCAACAGAAAAGTTGGGACAGGGGCAACAAAACGCTGGAAAAGTAAGTCGTTCTAAAAAGAAACAACTTGAGGAAACATTTTACAACTAATTGGGTTAACTGGCAACAAGTCAGTAACAAGACTGAGACAGGATTACCTTAAAGAGGCAAAGGTTTAAAAAATTAAAGGCTACATCTATAAATTGCGGCACAATCTCAGAATATTGTTCTTCACCATAAAATTACGCAGCATCAGAAATTGCAAGTTAGCAGCACCTCAGATTAGAGCCCAGATAAATGCCACACAGAGTTCCAGTAGCAGACAGACCTCTACATCAACTGTTCAGAAGAGACTGCGCAAATCAGGCCTTTATGGTTGAATAGCTGCTAAGAAACCACTACTAAGGAAAAGCAACAAGCAGAAGAGATTTGTTTGGGCTAAGAAACACAAGGAATGGACATTATGCCAGTAGAAATCTGTGCTTTAGTCTGATAAGTCCAAATTTGAGATCTTTGGTTCCACCCGCCGTGTTTTTGTGGGATGCAGAAAACATGGATAGTTCACACTATGAAGCATGCAGGAGGTGTGATGGTGCTTTGCTGGTGACACTGTTGGGGATTTATTCCAAATTGAAGGCACACTGAACCAGCATGGCTACCACAGCATTCTGCAGCAACATGCCATTCCATCTGGTTTGCTTTGACCATCATTTATTTTTCAACAGGACATTGACCCCAAACACACCTCCAGGCTGTGTAAGAGCTATTTGACCAAGAAGAAGAGTGATGGAGTGCTACGCCAGATGGCCTGACCTCCATGGTCACCTGACCTAAAACCAATCCAACAGACCTAAAAAAAAAGTAAAGTAAAACACAAAAGTTATTACACAGAACACTTTTCTTGCAAGGAATGCAGTATGTTACTTAACTGCACCCACAAGCAAGACATTGGTTGTACTACTCGTTACATTACTTTCATGTTACTCAGTAAAATGATCTGAAACACTGTCTCATAATTACCAATTAATAAATCTACAGGCTACAGCCCCACACACGAACACAAATCTCTATCCTAATGAGGACACATGCGATCTTTGTCTTTGTATTTAGGTATGACCACAAAGCCGAGAACACAAAACAAAGATAAAAACCAGAACAAAGAGACTTATTTAAAGCGTTCGTCACAGTGATTCTACTGTAGAAACTTGAGCAGATAGAAACAGAGGCTGCAGCCTGACTGCTCATCAGTTTGTAACCTGCTGAAGTTCAGCAGCGGCTGGCTTCACCCCATATGACAGCTCACTTTATCACGGTGCTGGGCTGGGGTCAGCATTTACTCAGCTTTAAGTCTGTGAAGGTTTTCGGTCATCCATGTCAGCTTCTTCAATTCTAAGAGCAACTGGTGGAGAGTCCCAGATTTTAAACGCTATGGGAGTGTCCCCAACAGGGTCATAGACCCCCTATTGATCCTAATCACGAGCCAAGGTGTGAAAACGGGTGGGGGTCACAATCAGCCAAGGTTTTGGGTGAACCCACTGTGAAATCTAGCCCACCCAATCAAGTTATTTACCGACGTCAAATGGCCCAGGATGTGAGTAGGCGTTAAGGCGTCGTTCACAGTGGACATAGGAGGCTTCTTTCACTCCTCTTTCAAACCATCTGTCTAACCATCTGAAAGAGAACTAAAGTAATAAACCAGAACCAGTGCACATGAATTGTGGTACAATTTCTTACTCTTAAAACCCCCAAATTACTTTCCAAAATATACAGAATGCTTTCTAAAACAGATGAATCAATATCACTTCCTATTGCAAAATGGGAAGCGGATTTATCAGTTAACTTACACCAAAACTTCTGGTCTCAGATATGCTTCAAAACCTTTCATTTAATTAGAAATCCCAGTCTTCAATTAATTCAATACAAAATACTACATAGAGTGCACTATACAGGTCATCGGATGTTCAAGATGGGCTTTATGTCTACCAACAACTGCTCACACTGCCAAACCAATTCGCCGGACAATTATATCCACGCTCTTTGGTTCTGTCCAACAGTTCAGAAGTTTTGGCGTGAGATATGTGAAGACTTATCGAAGTGTCTGAAATGTAACATTCCAACTTCCCCTTTAGTGTGTTTGTTGGGCAGCTTAGATAATGTCACTACAGAAAAGAATATAGCCCATATGGTTTTCACTGCCCTTTGCATAGCCAAGAAAACAGTCCTCATGAACTGGAAAAATAAAAATAATCTTAATTCTAACCAATATAGAAATTATCTATTAGATTACATTAGTCTTGATACAGCCTCTGCCACCACATCAGATCAATTGCTCTGGGCTCCTTTGATCAGCTCCATCACCTAGTGGGGTGGGGGGGGGGGGTGTGTCATAGTTAGGTCCCACCATCGCTGTTATGATTGGTGTGGGGATAGGGACAGGCTTGGGGCGTCGGGGGATTCCCCAGGAGCATCTTCCTTGGAGGGGCCTCCCTGCTGCTGCCGAGTCGGGGCAGTCTGCTTCTCTCCACCCCAGGGAAAAGGGTAACACTACCTGGGTCTGGGTGCAGTTTCCCCCTCCAGGGGCAAGGGTACCTAGACCTGGGGTATAGAGTACGCTTGGGGAGTGTGATTGTGTGTACAGTGTCTATTTATGTCTGTCTCCACGTTGAGGGTGGGAATGGATGTTTGTATGTGTGTGCCTGTATGTCTGTGTCTATATGTCAGGTCGGGTATCAGACGCCACCTCTCTGGGGACATCTCAGGCCCTCCAAGGTATGGAGGCCTATCTCCCCCTCACCACTTCCCCTGCCAGTGGCAGACGCCCTCAGACATCGGTGCGTTGGTGGTTCTTTGTGTCCAGGGATGGGCATCCAGGTACACACCGGCTCACTCCTTGGCGGCTGCTGGTCGGGGCCTGGAGCCTGGGGCTCGCTCGGGCCACTTCGGGGGTGGGGTGTCCTCGGCCTCTCGGCCTGGGGCTCGGACACTCTGGCACAGCTGGCTGCCGGTGGAGCTCACGGGCACGTCACTGCAACCCCCCCTGGCTTCTGCTCCGCGGCTGCTGAGTGACCCCTCATCTGGGGCTCTCCTCAGCTCTTTCTGGGATAGTGGTGTGGCTGCCCCTCTGTTGGTCTTCCTTGGTCTCTTGTGTTCTGAGGGCCTCTGGATGTCTGGAGTCTTGATCTCCTCCATACCTGCTTGATGCCCTGGAGGACGGGGCTGTGGCCCCCCACACCCTCTAGCAGATCGTTACATGAAGGAACCTTTTAAATACAAGCGCGTCCATGCTCACAGGTGTACACACGGGTGCTCTCTCACTCACACACACACACACACACACACACACACTCTACACCCTTTTTGGCTCCTACCTCAAAGCACACTGTTCGCTGTCGATCTTACGTGCTGCACAATAATGTTTAATATTTAGTACTTACTGTTATATTCCCATAGATCATCGTGATGTTTATTATGTTGCTTTTTCTTCTGCTTGTTTTCTCTTTCTTTCTCAACAGGTGATCGATATATGTATTTTTTGGTCTGCTTATTTTGTTGTGTTTTGTTTTTTGCCCTTTATCCCCATCCCTCTTCCCCGCTGTTTTTCTTTCCCTCTCCCCTTTCTTTTCCCCAGTCAAGTCTGTCCCATATTTAGCAAGTGAAAATAAAATAAACAATAAAAGGTGAATCAAATAGACCATTACGGCAAGGCTGGGATGGTCCATTTGGTAAAGTAAATCCGTTGGGCATCTTTCTTCGCCTTTAGACAATAATTCTGATGGCAAAAGAGCCAAACGGGACAGGCCAAAAAAAAAAAAAAACACACACACACACACACGTACTTGAACAGTTCGCAGACAATGCTTTGGAAATATTTTTAACTCTTACAGAATATTTTAAAAAGTGTTATTTTCAATATGCAGTGTAAGAATTACAAATTACTTTATGTTATATCAACTACTAATATTTCAAACCTTGAAGTGGATTGAGAAGAAAAATAGTGAAAAATGGTAGGATACATAAGACCGTAATATGTGTAAGAAAAGTTCTACAACATTGTAGGTGCGGCTGTGGGTGCGGCTAGCTTGACCACGGTCACCTCTGGGTGGAGTCGCCGAACTCTGGCGTGTCTCCACACCTGCGGGCAATTGAGCTGCCAGCATTTAAGATCAGCACTCACCACTACTCTTCGCCAAGTGTTCTGCTAACCACAGTTAGTGCTGGCCGTAACAGCTTTTGCTTAAAGAGAGATGGCCCTTATGCTTGGCAGCTCCGTTCTCCTTAGCTCTGGTCTGCTCAACTCACCTGCCCTCCAGCCACCCTCATTGCATTCAATTCTCTCTGCTCTCGGAACCCAGCCACCTCACCCGGACCTCCTACCTCCCCTGTCGCCAGTTCTCCACCTGCAAATTGTAAGGCAAACCTGCTTTGATAATAACTCCTCTGGATCGTATGGACTCAGCCACTAAATCCACTCTACTCTCTTTGCAGTGTATTGAGAATCCCAGTTGGACTCCCTGAAGCCTGTGGCTTTCCTTCATGCCCCTGAGCTTAAGCCTCTGTAGTGAATTTAAGTTCTCTCATGTTCAATCCAATTATGTTTGCTTCTAATCATACCTTCACGTTAAAGTCACAGACTTAAGAAATCTTTGTTCATAGTTGATGGTCTAGTTGTCCTGGCAAAATAATTGTGTGGTTTCTAGTTATTGCTTTACAGATGTAGTAATTCTCAGTTCATAGTCCAATTGTCCTTGCCGTTTAGTGATTTGTACAATAAAGTTGTGTTAATCATGCTAACCTATGCCTCCATGTGAGTTCTACTGAGTCTGTCTATTCCGCCCTCGGCCTTGACAGTTTTGAAGGTCACAGGCAAGAGGTCAGAAACCAATAGTTATTTACAAGCAATCTCACATGACACGTTGTAATAGAACACATACAACCAGTAGAGGGAGCTATATTACATAACATTAAGAGATCAGGGTAACAATTTTTTTTTTTTTTTTTTTTTTTTTTTTTTAAATTACTCTGTAGGACTGCGTGATCTCTCTCTCTCTCTCACACTCTGTCTTGTGGATCAACAATCAGTTTCATTGCCAGCTCATCATCTCCTGAGTCAATAACAAAATGAAAAGAATTAAGAAAAAGCTTTTTGCTTCACTGCTGTCCCACTTTTACTATAAGTCTAATTCTCATCTTATAATAACATCATGTGCACACAGAACAGCTTATCTTATTGTATTGAACAATTTGTGCGGTATTTGCAGCTGCTGGCCACATGCAGAACTCATTTCATGAAAAACAATTTCTGACTATTAATCGGCAGATGAAACTGGATTTCACATTGGCTTGTGTGTGGTTAGTTTATTCCCCATTTGCCTGTTTCGGGTTTTTTTTTTTTTTTTTTTTAATAATTGTCTTCAGATCATTTTAAGTTTAACTTCAAGAAATTTGGTATTTTTAGGCTCTAGGTGCGTTACTGTCATTAAGCAATGCAAGTATGGCTATGAGTATATCAGCCTTCCTAACATCCCACTTGGGAAACCAAAATTCAGATAATAATAATAATAATAATAATAATAATAATAATAATAATCTTAAAAATAAGGAACTCATGAAGTAGATTGCCATTCAGCATTGCACCACTGAAGACTTTGCGTGTGGAAATGTTTTTCAGTTGAAGAAATGACTAAACATAAGATTCAAACTAACTGACCAAATGTGAAAGTTGATCACCTACTCTTTACCTTAACATAGACAGGCAAATTTTGATTCATAATTATTTTTGACTGTTTTAGTGAAAGCTAAACTGTAAACTGACGTGAGTTCAGTTAGTTTGGAGGTTCAGAGATATCTAAACAATACACCTTATTACGAAACCTCACAGTGCCAGGGAATTTTATCAGTTGGTTAAAATTGGATGTGGATGCTCTTCTTGAAGGAATCACTGTGAGAGAAACATTAACACAAGGAGAATAAGCCACACTGTGTATATCTTATGGTCCTGAGTTTTTGACCCAGGACCATAAGATATATTAGGTCCTTAAATTAGTCCAGTTCTTGTTCTGGACTTTTTTTTTTTTTTAAATTACCAGCAATATGTAAAGCTATGACTTTGAGTTATGTCTCAGTCAGCTGAGTCCTGTATCTCGGTTCACACTCTGCTCGCCACACACGACAGTACCTTTTACTTCAATTACTTTATCAAGTTATGTGTTACTGCCACTAGAAACACCTTGAATTTCCTCAGACTTCTTTCAAAACTTAACACTGACCAAGCACAAGAAGAACATTGATGACTGTAAGAGTTAACAAGAAATTTCAAGCAAGATGGCAAAACAGGATGCGGAAATTTTTCGTTATAACAAGTTGCATGGTACATTAATGACAACACAACGATTGTTTTTCTCTCTGTCTCTTTAGAGCAGCTGAGAATTTCTCAGTTTTTGAAAACTGAGTGCCTATGAGTTGTTGTGGGTAATCACATACTCCCTTTCAGAATTTAAAAAAAAAAAAAAAAAAAAAAAAAAAAAAAAAAAAGCATAAAGATTTTCACAAAGGAATAAAAAAAAAAAAACATAGAAAATACATACATGCCTAAACTAATTTACATAATGATTAAAGATAAAGGATACTCCATTAGTTGTTAGAATTTTGTTGTAGAAAGTTGGTCACAATCAATTTTTGACAAGGGCTAAAACTACCTTTGAAAAAAACCCCACAAAAAACAATGGCAATAAAAAGAACTATAAAGAACAGCAATTAAAAAAGAGCTGTATCCAAACCAGGAATATATGCAAACATTTTCTTGTTGTTATGGCAGCAACTAACTGTAGACATCAGTGACACTCAAGGTTTTATATTATGGTGCACCCAGTTACATCTAATCTGATCTTAGAGTCTTCATTATAGAGTTTTGTTTGTTGATGTGCTCTGTATGAAATAATGGAACAAGTGGATTTGTTTGTTTTTTTTAAACAAAAATAAAACTGACAGAGTCACATTATATTCTTTAAATCAGCTCATGTAACAGTCTGTACCTCTATATCCATTTTAAAGGTATGTTTTTGGTTAAGCAGATTCAGTTTTTGGGAAATGTTCCAAGCAGATAACAAACATACTCTAGATTGTAATAACGTGTTTGAGTTTGTTCTGGGTCTCTTCCACCTGTGTTTCATCCACACCCATCAGGAGAGCCAGCTGTGGATGGATGTACACAAAATTACATTGAAATTATTTATGGTTTTACACATATCTGTGCACATACACTACATGTGAATTAGTATATAATAAGCAAAAAACATTCCTATTTCCTAAAAGTGCGTTGCTTTTTGTTTTTTTACTTGAGAGGTTTATAACTTTTTTTTTTTTTAAGTTTTGGTCATCGAGTTGTTTTCATACTTCCATTTTAATGCTTGTGTCTACATATTGAAATTCCAATAACATACTGTTAAGGAAGAAACTGAAATTGTAAGTGGGAGAGTTCCTCTGGCCTCTAAGGAAAGCCTGGCCTGTTCTTGCATCGTGAGTTTCACACTCTGGCTCAACCAGTATAGTTAAGCATCCCATTCACACTGAAACCACAGTAGTTGTAGTTTACGTGTCGAAGCAGGAGGGGAAACAGTGTGTTTCTTCTGGGTTTGGCTGGCCCAGCCCCGAATAAAACCACGAGTATGGCGACCCAAATGTGCCACAATTGTGATGGATGCAGCATTCCTATTCCTCGGGAAGATGGCCATGATGAATACATATGCCTTGGCTTTCAACATGACATGCTGACCAGGGAAGCTCCAGTCCTGTATTGCCGACATGGACCAGCGAGGCCCATGCTCAGTTTTTTGCCTCCAAGCATGCCAGTCCCTGACTTCCCAACATGCCTAAGGCCAGAGGTTCCTGAAGTGTGGGGCCCGCTATGGGGGGGGGGGGAACACACACACACACACACCCCGCTAGCATAATGGATAGGTTTTTGACGGGGCTCCCACATAAACGGAAAGCAGGAGATGAAGCATTGCCAAATAAGTTTCCATATTTGGGGGGCATGAACATTTTTCATGTAAAGCAAAGGGGGGCCTAGCAAATACAGCTTGAGAACTACTGCCTAAGGCTAAGGTAGGGAAGGTGGATGCCTTATAGGCAATGGCAGAGTGTCCGGGTCCATGGGCCTGGTGTGCAGGCAGTTTGACTCCCCTGCAGCCTTGCACCAGTGGTCCCGTACCTGCAGAAGATTTCCTTGCACGCATAGCCGAGAGCAGATTGCTTGGGGCTTGCTTCCCCCAGTGAATCCGCCCCTGGCCCGTCTGGTCGCCCCCTCATTTCCTAGCCAGGACGCTTGGGTAATGGACACCATGCTAGCTGGGCTACACAGCGCCATGGCAATTCAGGCCTGTCTGACTTACTCTTACACCTGGCAATTCAGATGCAGGTATGATCTGGGGACCCTGGCAACACAGGCGAGTTCTTGGCTGCTTCTGTAACACTTCTGGAGTCGTTATAGTATATTAGGACCAGTTAGGTTCGACTACTAGAGTAGTAATGAGTGTAGCGTGTGAAAGACCACAGACCAGAAAATAAGTTTAAATTGCCGGCTTATTATTGTCAGGGCTCTGTGTGCAGGCGGATGGAGAGGTGGATCCAATCGCAGGACTCAGACACTGAATTGTAACTTAAACCTCAGCTTTATTGCTGGCACGAAAACAAAACATAAACTGAGCAATGGTAGCGAATACTGAACACTAACATGGAAACACACAGGCATAGTCTGATGGTACGACGCGACACCGGGTTGAGGAAAACACAGGGCTTAAATACACAGGGTAGTAATGAGGGAATGGGCAACGGAAGGGAGACACAGCTGGGAGAGATCAGGGCTAACGAGACGGGGGAACCAAGCTGCACACACTAACATAAGACAAAGACTTTCACAATAAAACGGGAAACATGAATTACTGAACAAGCACGCAGACTTAACACTGAGAGACAGAAAATACCACATGGAACTCAAATACATGAAACCACAAATCCTAAAGCACGGAATAAACAGAAACATGAACTCTAATAATAACCATCATCATCACCACCACAAGAGAATGAGAAAACAATCCAAAACACCAAGATAACTGAAACATAAAGAATAATCCATGATGCAAAAGTAAACCAAAACATAATAAACTCAAAATACTGGGTCCGACGGACCCAGAACTGTGACAATTATTGTGTGAAAACAGAATAGACAGTTAACACAAATTACATAAAAACTTTCATCACACATTTAAGGAAAACAAGATATTCTTTCCCTTTTTTAGTTCAGTAATTTCTTTTAATTTATCCTGTTTTATCTCAAAACCTTTTATTTGGCTTTAAAAGGATGTTATTGTCAACCTAGGTTATTGTTTTATTTATTTCAAGTTCATCCTTTAATTTGAATTAACACTGTTATTTTATATCAAGTTTAGTTCTTGTAGGCCCAAGATTTAATTTAATCTTGGTCTAGTTCACCTTTAGATTTCAACCATTTCTTATTTTGTTTTAACCCAACAAAATTATTTACATTTCCACTAACACCATTACAGCATTAAAATGTACGGTTGACCAAAATAAATAAAAACATGTAAAAACTGAAAACAATACAGCAAAAGGCTGAATGACCCCTTAAACAAATGAACAAACAAAAGAAAGTTGTTTCTGTGTCCTTTAACTATTAATCCTGGAATTGCTCTGAATGGTTATCCAATGCTTTGAAAGTCCACTGTTCTCTTGCAGAGGTGTATGGATTAATCCTACCAGTTTCTTTTAGCGAAAGAGCTCAACGTCCAGCAAGGGGCGTTTTTCCCCCTTTCCTGCTCGGTACAGTTCAGTGGGTCCGTGGGTGGCTCGCCATCTTGTTTCTCGCTCAGCGGGTCAAACTCCAATTCTAGCTCGGCATTTCCCGATCCAAACCTTAATGGCCTACCATAACAACAAAGCAATATGCATAAACATTTGAAAATAACACATGGGTAGCCCTTAACAGTAAAAGGGCGTTTTTTTCCAACTTATTTAGCCGTTAATGAGGTGACATCAACATGGCGTGCTGAAACACCGTCAAAGGCCTTTGAACTGCAGCCTGTGTGTCGGTTAAGCACCAATGCACCGTTTTTTAACATAAAACAGCATGAATCTGCTACCTTGACTTTCCCTTTGCATAAAATAAGCAATATAATACAACAAAACATTTCTTGGATGAAATAAAATACCATTTCTGAACTCACCAAGTCCCGTTCGGTTATGTTCACAACGTCACCAACCCAAGGACAGGTCGGAAAAACAAAAATTGTCATGAAACACTGTGTGGCAGGCAGGAGATGAGGACTCAAGGTGCAGGACTCACAGACTCAAGGGATGAATTTAAACCACAGCTTTATTTGCTGGTAACAGAAAACGAGCATACAAAGTAAACTAAACTGGGGAATAACGCGCTAAACTTACAGGGAGACACCGGGAGATCCACACAGCATGAGGGACAACGAGGCACTGACTCAGAGAAACAGGGTTTAAATACACTGGGAAGTAACAAGGGGAATGAGACACAGAAGGAGAGCACAGCTGGGAAAAATCAGGACTGACGAGACAAGGAAGCAAAGCAGGGCACATTCACATAAGACACGGACCTTCAAAGTAAAACAGGAAGTATGACACAGAGACGCGAACTTGGCACAGTGGAGACAGCAACTAAGAAACACAGAGACATAAACCATAAGCAGTAGCGGTTTTTGACCATAAGCAGCCCGCTCTGTTGCGGTCCTCGCAACTTGTGGGACTCGTTCAGGCCAGTCTTGCATCTGGCTGACTGGTGAAGCATTCTGATCAAACCATCGCCGCACAGCTGTTTTATAGGTAAGCCGTGGGGCATGGCCAGGCTGGCAGGATTGTCTTAAAGTATCATCCATGCACCATGACCAAAGGGTGTTATTCCCTGTACATATGGAATATATAATGGAGTGAAGAGATATTTAAGTTTTAAGTTAAATTTACCTTAAAGAAAATTGAAAAAAATTTGGTATTGTTAGGCTGTGTTATTGTCAATAAGCAATGCCACACAGTGTATATCTCATGGTCCCAAACGTCTTTCAAAACTTAACACTGACCAAGCACAAGAAGAACATTGATGACTGTAAGAGTTAACAAGAAATTTCAAGCAAGATGGCAAAACAGGATGCGGTAATTTTTCGCTATAACAAGTTGCATGGTACATTAATGACAACACAACAATCGTTTTTCTGTCTCTGTCTCTTTAGAGCAGCTGAGAATTTCTCAGTTTTTGAAAACTTTGTGTTATGGGTAATCACATACTCCCTTTCAAAATTAAAAAGTGAAAAGATTTTCACAAAGGAATAAAAACATAACATAAAAAATCAAAGGATGACAATATCCATAAACCAATTTACATAAAGACTGATAAAGGATACTTTGTTGGTTATTAGAATTTTGTCGTAGAAAGTTAATGACAATCAGTTTTTGAAAAGGGCTAAAAGTACCTTTGAAAAAAAACACAAAAACAATGGCAATAAAAAGAACTTTACAGAATAGCGATAAAAAGAGCTGTATCCAAACCAGGAATATATGCAAACATTTTCTTATTGTTATGGCAGAAACTAACTGCAGACATCAGTGACACTCATCAAGGTTGTATATTATGGTATATGAGTGCTTATAAAATATTTAAAATGTTTACAAAATAGGCTTTCTAAAGTTTTGGTCATCAACTTGTTTTCATACTTGCATTTTAATGCTTATGTCTACATATTGTGAAATTACACCAACATGCTGTTCAGGAGGACAAACAAAGAGAAAGTGTACATGTTCTTCTTTTCTTACTCCACTCAAAGATGACTTCAGTAATATCATACGTCACTGTTTTAACACTGTCCCCACATGTCGCACACATGTAAATCACTTCGTAGTACACTCCTGTATTGTTATTTTTCATCTCAAGAGCGAAAACTTCTGGTTTTCTGAATTTTGTTATTTTATGTCATTAATTTATGATAATTTCTACTCTTCTTTGCTTCTTTCTTAGCTCCACAGTATGAAGGCCTAGACAACCTTCAGTGCCTAAATCTGTGCTCATATAGAAAATCTCTAGTCTGCAAGCATTACAGTAGAAATATTAAAGATTTACAGACATTTATATTGTTTCTTTATATCATCTTCATTGGTCTCAAGACTATGATGGATATGACAATTAACTCTTTCAGTCAAATCAATATAACTGCTGCACCTGATCCAAATGGCTCTGTGTATGCTGAGTTGTTTCAGTCTCTCACCAACATGCGTATTGTTGTTTTCTCCCTGGTCTCTTGCCTTGGCGTGCTCTGGAATCGAGTGGATATCTGAGACCAGGATCAAGATGAAGAAAACAGTCAGTACATTTCAGTACCTCAACCTTGCTGTAGCTGACTTCATCTTTGCAACATCTCTACCCCTGAGTGTGATACACCATAAATATGGTCTATATGAACACATTTGTCATGGTCTACATTCTAGTGATCAGTGTGGAACTGAACTGGAACTGAATCACAGTTTAGTGCACTTTACAGTGATTTCACCAGAATGTAGAGTGGTTTTAGTTGAGATACACGGAACGCATTATGAGTTTGCATATTGAGAAGCAGCTTCAAATGCACAAAACCGGGTTGTCCATAGACTCTATTTCACATGGTCCAATCAAACTGGGAGAGTGTACTCCCAATTACTGAGTAGAGAACCAAACCTGGCCTTTGGTGTAAGTTGGTGCAGGGGTTCTGTTGCGATCGGCATACCCACTGCAATCAAGGAGACAACTAGGAGAAATTAGCACATGGATGCAGTTTCCCGTTACTGAGAGAGGACTGCTCTCATATCAGAGTCTGAGGCATCCACTTCGATGATAAATTAGCAGTTAATATCAGGCTGGGACAGGACTGGAGTGGTGGCGAAACATTTCTTCAGGAGATCAAACACTGACTATGCTGAAGGATTCCACTGGAAAGAGACTTCTTGGAGAGGTTAGATGTGTTAAGAGTAAGGCAATTTTGCTGAAATCTCAGATGAAACAGTGATACAAGTTAACAAAACTCTGGAAACATTGGAGATGCATGTGGTTAGATGGACTGGCAAGTCTACTACTACCTGCACTTTTGCAGGCTCTGGTTTGAGGTTGCCTTTCTCTACTCTGTAGCACAAGAAGGAAGCTGTGTCAATAGGAAATTCATATTTTTTTCCATTGACAAAAAGTTTATTCCCCAACAAACATTGTAGCACTTGCCTGACGTGGGTTTCATGTTCTTGGGCTGATTTCAAAAACATAAGCATGTCGACGAAGACAAAGTGATTAATGAAGTCATGGAGGACGTTATTCACGAGGGACTGAAACACAGAGGGGACATTCGAAAGACCAAAAGGTATCACCAGATACTCAAAATGGCAGAGGTGAGGCCGGCTGAGTTCGTCTTCCTGGTGGAGGTATTTATCCACTCATCCGCTTCCTTTACTCTTACCAAATGGTAAGCACTCTGCATGTCCAGTTTACTGAAGATGGTTGCTCCCTGTAATTACTCAAAAGGAGATGTGAACAAATGCAATATATTCTATGCAGGGTCTGATGGTCTTGCCTTTCTTCTCAATGATAATAAACTCTGCCAGTGGAGGACAGTGTTTGTGCACAACAGTAGCATTTTAGCACCAAGCGTCAATGATGTAAACACACACTTCCCCGCCATGACTCTTACCTTTTTTCATAAAGACTCAGTCGGTGCGGTAGCTTGTTAACCCAGCTAGCTGAAAGACAGAGTCCAAGACTTATTGAAAACACAGCAGTCCCTCACCTTTGTGGTTCATAAAAGTATGTGGTATATTTTGTGATCTAGTGAGCAATCATTGGCAATAATGAGTAATTGAATTACAGGCCTGTTTGGGCTAGAGACGAGCATAATAGGCTTGCCCCACTTCTCTCACATCGCTTCCGGTGCCTCCTCTACTGGGTACTGCTAATCTTTGATGTAATGCACACACCTCTAGGCAAGGTAACAGCACCCTGACTGCCATTAGATATTGTAATGAAATTGTCCACTGCCCATTGTCCACTTAGTCCTGCATTTCTCCTGGTGAGTGACAGTCCCTACATTTTAAATAAATATCTGTACTTTCTAGTTTTCCCTTTTCAAAGTATGGTTATTATTTTTGCTTTAACACATTTGAAGAGAGTTATTGTTTCCCCACCTGCTGAACCCACTTTGACCCCCAATTGTACATATTTTCCTGTTTAGAGGCAAAGTCACCTCCTACAATATTTTTTAAAAAATTCCCCTCTCGCCTCTGCGGGCAGTCTGTCCTTCAAGCTCGGGTCCTGTACCAGAGGCCTGGGAGCTTGAGGGTCCTGCACAGTAGTTTTTGTTTCCGTCTGCTGATATTATTTTATTATTTTATTAATATACCAAAAGGTTTGATTAGCTTTGCACAAAAGTAGAAACATCCTCCAAAGAGCAACTTTTTACTTTCTTACTTTGAGTACATTTCAGAGTTTGTACTTTTTTACTTTTGCTTGAATAAAGAAGTTGAATCAGTACTTCAACTTTTACTGGAGTATTTTTAACAGTAGTTTTTGTACTTCTACTTAAGTACAGAATATCTGTACTTTTGAAACTCTGACAAGGACTACCACATTCACCTGACCTCTATCCAGTAGAAGATCTGGGATATTATGTTTCAGTCTATCTGACGCTGTCAGGCTGCACCTCAGACCATCCAGGAGCTCAGTGATGCCTGGGTCCAGATCTGGGAAAATCTGGTCGCCCAGGACATCATCTGTCCTCTCGTGTTTTCAGGCATGCATACAAGCACAAGGGAGCCAGACAAACTACTGAGTACCATTTTAAGTTGATGCAATGAAATTTTTGCCTTACTTTGATTTTCAAAGTGCCTTTGAATTAAAATTTGTGTAGGTTGATAATTTTCAGTTCCATCAAATAGTGTGGCGTCCTGTCATTCATATCACATTACTCAATCCATCTGAATATAGATATCCAGCATGATTGTTTTTCCATTAAGGTCTGATGTGTTTTCAAAGTGTCCCTTTAATTTTTTGAACACTGTAAAAGTTAAGACAGAAATAAACTAAGAATCAAGAGAAAAAATTAATGAGATAAATTTAAGGGCAAAAATGGCAACTTTCAGAGTAAATACAAAAGCTGACCTAGCTTGCAAAACAGGATGCTGATAACAGAGCTATACTGTTGGCACACTATATTTTAGATTTTAGACATCTTTTGCTCTCTCTCTCTCCCTCTCTCTCTCTCTCTCAATTTCTTTCTTTGCGGGCAGTGACGTTTTACCTCACATATATTAACCTGGCATTTTTCTGCATTGTATTCATCAACAACCAACAAGAGAGCTTCCCTAAAGGTAAATGATCTTTGATATTTTCCTTTTGTAAGTTTGTAAAATCATCACATATTTGCTATGTAGGAATAGACTGACCCTGGTATTTACATAATACAATAAGATAATTTATTAAAATTAAGCAAACAAGCTAAGCTGTTGTATTTAAGAGAGAGCACTGCTTTGGTGAGTACTGTAATTGCTTTCTGTCATATTATAACTTGTCTCCCAGACAGTGATCCTGTGTATGTTTTTCTATCTGTTTCTAATTGTTGTAAAAAAAACCCCCGCTTTGCTGCATTAAGGTGTATTCAAACCAAACACGAAGGTCATTACAGTTCTCCTCATTACATAAACATAAAAAGTCTGTGTAATTACACCTGACGTGAAATTGCACTGGGCAACATGAACAGAGGGGAATCTGCCTTTGTGGTAAAATATTTCAACTTCTGAAAAAGGCTGGTGGTTCATGAAAATCATCATCTATGGATTTATTTTTACATATATGCTTATGCACCACTGATTGAATAGATTAAAATAGCATAGTTTGAATGAGCTTAAATATTTTGGTTCACAATAAGTGCTGCTTTTTAAGATTACTTCATTTAAAATCATTTAAAAGGTTTTATCAAACCTTTTGTCACCAAATTTTGTTCTTTTTTTCATCCTTGTGTCTAGTTGTTACATAAATCAAAGGCCAGACAAAAACACTTCCTTATTTCCCTGCACCTTTTATTGATAACTTCAGTAACTTCATGAGTTACTCTGTTAACAACAAGCATGTCCCTGTTATACCCGTTACTTTGTTGTAAAACTTATTCATCTTGAGATACAATATCTTATTTTAAAAATTGCTTAAATTGATTAGTTCACCTCTTAAATTCACTTTGAAATTTCTTCACTTCCTTCTTGGCTTATCACGTGTGAAATCTAGACCTTAATCTGCCTTAATGTCTAAATCTGTAAGTGAATTCATTACTGATCATGTTGTTTCAACTCTAGGGTCTAATATGGACAGTCTGCAGTTGTGTCATAACTTCAGCTCTACTCATGCAGAAATCTAAATTATTAGGAAAATTAAAGATTACTTTACAGACATTCATACTTACCCTGATGTCTCTATTCTTTTCTTTTTGTTTTCTTGATATTACAGGTTTCTTGATAAACAATAATAGAGATGGCCAGAATCAATTTCAGTCTAATCAATACAACTGCTGCACCTGATCTAAATGGTTATTGGGATAACTTTTTTCGGTCTCTTACCACCGTGGATGCTGTTGTTTTCTCCCTGGTCTCTGTCCTCGGTATGCTCGGGAATGGAGTGGTTATCTGGGTGACCGGGTTCAGGATGAAGAAAACCGTTAACACAGTTTGGTACCTCCACATTGCTGTGGCCGACTTCATCTTTGCAGTGTTTCTAGCCCTTAGAGCAACATCCCTGGCTTTGCAGTTTCACTGGCCCTTTGGCAATTTCATGTGCAAGCTGTGCGGCACTCTAATCTTTCTAAACTTGTTTGCCAGTGTCTACATTCTGGTGGTGATCAGTGTGGACAGATGTGTGTCTGTGGTGTGGCCCGTCTGGGCTCAGAACCACCGAAATGTACGCAATGCTACCTATGTTAGTCTGTGTGTTTGGGTGGTGGCTTTGATTGTCAACATTCAACATTATTTTTACATGGACACAAAGAAAGAAAATGAAAACACAAGTTACTGCTCCAACAGCTATTTTTTTAAAAAAGCAACACGAACTATCACTCAGACCGTTGTTATCACCCACGTCCTACTCGGATTTGCAGTCCCCTTCACTGTCATTGTCTCTTGTTATGCTGTCATCATCCATCGTCTGAGGAGAAACCACAGCCTGGCCAGCCAATCAAGTCGCCCCTTTAAAGTTATCACTTCCATTATCGTTGCCTTTTTTCTGTGCTTGGCTCCCTATTACATCATTGATCTTCAGCTGGTGATATTTAAGGCACCAAATACAACACTTCGCTATGCCATTCAAATTGTGTCTGACGTTGCCTCGAATTTGATGGTTCTTCACTGCTGCCTGAATCCACTGCTGTATGTCTTCTTGAGACAAGATTTTAAGGCTGAATTCCGAAAATCCATCCTGCATGTGCTGGAGAGTGCCTTGAAGGAAGAGGAGACACGCTCTCCCAGTGACATGAAGTCAGTGAACACCAGGCAGAGCAGAGAGAATTCAGATTTGATTACTGAGGTATAAGGCTGTATATGACATAAATAAACATGTTAAAACATTTCATTGAAAAATTTGGGGGACTTTTTACCAGCTGTAAATATAACTGCAGGGTAAATTTTTATAAGCTTTTATAAAAATTATGTGCTTATAAAATAAATCTAATGGAAACAGCTAATTGTTTAAATTGTGCTGTGATGGTTTATTTCTTCACTGTATTGTTTTTTCTCCCTCTTTGACTCAAAGCTCTACATTAACCTTGTGCCATCATCATCATCATTATTATTATTATTATTATTATTATTATTATTATCATTGTTGTTGTTGTTAAGTGATTATAACAATGTTACTTCCCAGAAGAAGAACCAGTCAGCAAAATCAAAATCAGTATTACTTTTGTTTCCAGTTCACTTTGTGAAACACAAACAATATCAGGTAAATTTAGTTGAAGGACATGACAGTTCCCACAGATGCCATCTTAGCTAAGCATGGATTGGGCAATTAGAAAATACTGTAAGGATAATTCATTCACTCAGTCTGCCATTTATTTCCATGTATTAATAAACAGTGTGTAATGTTGATGTCTTATTGTAAGATGACTTCTTCTTACCAATATCATGCAAAAATTAATATTTTATATTAGATATTTGACATTCCTACAGTTCAGTGTGTTCATTATTATTATATAAGATCATTATATAATTATCATGATATTATGATGCCAAACACTCACAGATTCTTATCCTTCTTCTTTTGCTCTTTAAAAGCTTTTTAACCCCAGGCACGTCAATAAATGATGACAACTGTGATCATTCTTGCTCATGTAATCACTGTTCCTGTGTTGTTTTACAAATAAACTCTGATATGTATATCAGTAGTATTAACTGAATACATCAAACATTGGATAATAATAATAATCATTTTTAAAAATAGATAGTATAGTATTATCTAGGTGAATAAATAGGTCATTAACACTCTGGTGTTAATGACCTACATCTTGACAGAGGCCTTTTTTACACCTTAGCTTAGGGTTAGGGTGATGAGCCCTATAATAATGGGCCAACAGCCTTCTTAAAGGACAAACCCCTAGTGTTTAAATACCTGGGACTCTCCAATATTTGGTTAGAGTTTTAGTTTTTTTTGAGGCGGTTGGAGGGGGGGGGCTTCTCTAACCCAGATATTTGCAGCCTTGTTTCCTCTAACAGAGTCATGCTTACAACTGTATACCTTTTAATGCCTCCACTGGTGAAACATTCTACATTTAAAACTACTTTACAATACTTAACCATGTGAAATAAAGTATTAACAAGTGTGTGATGCTAAATATTAAATAGTTGTGAGATACATAACAATGGGGTATATTTGTATTAAAGATTATTAAATTCCAACACTTGGCCTCAGGGCTGGACTGGGACAAAAAATGAGCCCGGGCATTTTGACTAGAGACCAGCCCACCAGGTATTATAGGAAAAGCTATATTTACCACTCTACACGCTGCGTGGGTGGAGCTCATTGTGAGCTCCTGCCTCTGGCCTTCACCATCTGCAAGCAATCACCTGTGGCTCCTCACCTCGTTTGCTCTCACTACTTAAGGCAGTGACTGAGAGCACCTCGCCGCTGGACTATTGAGTAACGCTCGTCAGTGCTACGTTAGCCTAAGCCAATTTTGAGTTCTCTTCATGAAAATTCTCCATGTTAATTCCTGATCTCTGTGTACAGATTCTTCGTGCTCCGTTTGGAAGTTTGGACACCGAAGTACAGCAGTGAGAGTGGCGTGTGTGAGAAAAGGACCTTTCCAAGTGAATTGTGCTGTTCGTGTGGAGTTGAGCAAGAGAGGACGCTTTCCTGATTCTTCCCTGTACCCCTGGGAACCTTGGACCCTTTCCCCTTCACCTGTATATAGTGCACCGGGAGTGTGTAAATAAAATTCAGTTTTCTGTGATTTCAGTCTGCGCCTGAGTCCTCCCTGTTCCATTGTGACAGAATAGTCCAGCCAGCCATGGACTCAGCAGACTCGGCGTCCTCAGCCCCAGCCTCGGTTACCTTAGAACAGCTATTGCACCGGCACGAGCAGATGTTAGTTCGGCTCATTGGAGAGGTGGCAGCCTTATCTCAGGCCGTCGCCCAGTGAACCCCACTAGTGGAAAGCTCCCCCGAGGCGAGCCCACCGGAGCGCCCAGCCTCTGCCTCATCTCCTCAGGTAACATTAGGCCCTGCTGCAAGCGCTGCTGCACCACCTCTCTCCCCTGTGTCTTTAGATAAACTGTTGCCTACACCAGAGGCATTCTAAGGGGAGCTGGGGAAGTGTGCGGGGTTTTTGATGCAGTGCTCCATGCAGTTTTGCCAATTACCACATATATTTTCTAGTGATGGAGTCAAGATTGCCTATTTTGTTCAGTTGTTACATGACCGTGCTTTAACCTGGGCTCAGGCAACTTCAAGCAAATCCTGAAATCACTTATGCAGATTTCCTTTCCAAGTTTAAGACTGTGTTTAATAAAGGCTCTAGCACAGAAGCTGCGGGTCACCGCCTACTTAACCTTAAACAAGGTAAGCTCAGTATGGCTGATTTTTCTGTTGATTTTTGGACCCTGGCAGCATAAACAAAGTGGGGGCAGGAGGCATTAAGGACCACATTACTAAATAACATCAATGAGGACCTAAAGGATGAATTAATGATGTGTGAACTCCCTCCTTCTCTAGAGGCTGTAATGTCGTTGTGTATTCAGGTGGATGATCGGCTGCGTGTGCACCGGAGCATGTGGAGGCACACTCTGCGGGAGCCACTGGCATCAAGGGATCCTCCCCCGAATCACGAGGAGCCCGTGAGTACAGCGAGGGCGAGGAAGGGGAGCAGCCGATGCAGATAGGACGCTCTCGCCTTTCACCCGTGGAACGTCAGCGCTGGTTTTCCGCTGGTGAGTGCCTGTATTGCGGCCGTAATGGCCACTTTATCTCCACCTGCCCGGCTCTGGCAAAAGGGCGCGCCCACCAGTAGTTGAGAGGGTACTGGTGGGCAACCTGTCTGGTAAACATTCTCTTCCATGTCTTATGTTGCCCATTAAGCTTACAATACAGACTATGATTCATCCTCTTTCTGCGCTAATAGACTCTGGTGCTGAGCAAAACTTCATTGATTCCTCACTAGCCAATAAGCTAAACATTACTACCACAGTTTTACCTAACCCGCTCCGTGTGTCTGCCTTATCCGGCCAACGTTTGCCAGACATTACTCATGTTACTGAACCCTTGTCACTCACTGTCAATGAAAAATTGTACTTAGTAGTCAGTATAAGCTTTTAATGATATAAGTTTGCATATGATAGAATACTGTATGTTGACCTTTTGATGACTTAGACTGTTGTCCACTACAAGACTGTTTTATAAATTCTTTCTCACAGCGATAATAGCTGAACAAGCAGGAAGAGGAGAGCTGGACACTTTTATCTGCGCTCTCTAACAAGAAGAGGGGCCGCATCCTTCTGAATCTCACAACACACACACATACACCTGAACCACTCTTATCTTCACTCCCTACGCACTAACATTCCTCTGCCTATGAATAGACGTATTCACTGTTGTATTGCTTTGTATATAAATAAAGACCAGAGAGGTAACGGAGCGTGCATTCACAGGGCCCCCACGCTGATGTGAGCGTTCTGTGATCGCCCTTGTATACAAGTAAATGCTGCAGCGTCTGTGTGTTTCTACCCTTAGACTCTTAGCTGAAGAAGTGTCTTTAGAATAAATCTCTTGACACTCACACTCTCCGGTAACCATACTGAAAGAATTAGCTTCTTCGTGTTCAAGGCTCCATTCACTCCGCTTGTGGACCCTGGTTGGTGCAACATAACCCCCAGATAGACTGGAAGAAAGAGCGGGTGGAGTGTTGAATGTCACATGAACTGTCTTAAAACTGCCCCCTGGTCACTCCGCTAACCCCAGTTGAGCCCCCAGAGGTTTCTGATTTGTCCGCTATTCCCTCAGTCTATCACGACCTGGCAGCAGTGTTCAGTAAGGACAAAGCGAGATCGCTTCTCCCCCATAGGCCCTATGATTGTGCCATAGACCTCCTCCCGGGGGCGCCGCTTCCCTCTGGCCGTTTATATAGTCTCACCCAACCTGAGAGAGAGGCAATGGAGAAATGCATCGCTGACTCGCTGGCTGCAGGCATCATTTGGCCTTCTTCTTCTCCTGTGGGCGGGGGATTCTTTTTTTGTTGACAAGAAAGATAAAACCCTCCGGCCGTGTATAGACTATCGTGGGCTCAATAAGATTATCATCAAAAACAAATTCCCGCTGCCACTTCTCTCCTCTGCCTTTGAATTACTTCAAGGAGCTACAGTGTTCAGCAAACTCGATCTGCGAAACGTTTACCACCTAGTGAGGATTCGAAAGGGAGACGAGTGGAAGACGGCATTTAATACACATCTTGGTCATTTTGAGTATTTGGTAATGCCCTTCGGTCTGACAAACGCCCCTGCTGTTTTTCAAGCTCTAGTCAATGATGTCCTCAGGGATTTTATTGACCGCTGTGCTTTTGTCTACCTTGATGATATTCTTATTTTTTCAAAGACTGTGGCGGAGCATGAAGTTCATGTGAGGCAAATTCTCCAGCGCCTGTTGGAAAACATACCTTTTGTGAAGGGGGAGAAATGTGAGTTTCACATCGACTCAGTGGCATTCTTGGGGTATATCATCACTCAAGGTAATCTAAAACCTGACCCAGCAAAGGTCCAAACAGTCCTGGACTGGCCCAAGCCCCCCAATCGTCTGCAGCTCCAGCGTTTTTTGGGCTTTGCCAATTTCTACCGACGCTTCATTAAAGATTTTAGTAAGATCGCATTACCTCTCACAAAACTCACCTCCCCTAAAGTTTCATTTTAGTGGGACCAGCCAGCCCAGGAGGCATTTACCTGCTTAAAGGAAAGGTTTGCCACTGCTCCTATCCTTTGACAGCCTTTTTTTTTTTTTTTTTTACCTGTCCCGTTTGGTTCTTTTGCCATCAGAATTATTGTCTAAAGGCGAAGAAAGATGCCCAACGGATTTACTTTACCAAATGGACCATCCCAGCCTTGCCGTAATGGTCCATCTGATTCACTTTTTATTGTTTATTTTATTTTCACTTGCTGAATACGGGACAGACTTGACTGGTGGAAAGAAAGGGGAGAAAGAATGAGGGAAAGAAAAAAAAAGAAAAAAAAAACCTGAGAAGAGGGACGGGGGAAAAAGGGCAAAAAACAAAGACCAACAGAATAAGCAGACAAAAAAAAAAAAATACATATCGATCACCTGTTGAGAAAGAAAAAAGAAAGCAAGCAGAAGAAGACAAGAGTAATAAAGAAGATCACAATGATATATGGGAATATGACAGTAAATACTAAATATTAAACATTATGGTGCAACACGTGAGATCGACAGCGCACAGTGTGCTTTGAGGTAGGAGCTCAAAAGGGTGTAGTTTGTGTGTGTGATCACCCGTGTGTACACCTGTGAGCATGAACGCGCATGTTTTCAAAAGGTTCCTTCATGTAATGACCTGCTAGAGGGTGTGGGGGGCCACAGCCCCGACCTCCAGGGCATGAAGCAGGTATGGAGGAGATCAAAACTCCAGACATCCAGAGGCCCCCAGAACACAAGAGACCAAGGAAGACCAACAGAGGGCAGCCGCGCCACTATCCCAGAAAGAGCTGAGGAGAGTCCCAGATGAGGGGTCACTCAGCAGCCGCGGAGCAGAAGCCAGGGGGGTTGCAGTGACGTGCCCATGAGCTCCGCCGGCAGCCAGCTGTGCCTGAGTGACTGAGCCCCGGGCCGAGAGGCCCTTTGACAGCCTCCTTTGACAGCCTGACCTCAATCAGCAGTTCATGGTGGAGGTAGATGCTTCGGAAGTCGGGGGTTGGGGCAGTCCTGTCCCAGCGCTTCGAAGGTAAACTCCACCCATGTGCCTTCATTTCTCGCCGCCTCTCGTCTGCAGAGCGGAATTACAACATCGGGGACCGTGAACTGCTGGCTGTAAAACTTGCACTAGAAGAATGGAGGCACTGGGTGGAAGGCGCTGAGCATCCCTTTATTGTGTGGACAGACCATAAAAACCTGGAATACATCCGGTCAGCAAAGCGTCTCAACTCCCGGCAGGCGAGGTGGGCTCTGTTTTTCTCATGATTTGACTTTTCTATCACCTACAGGCCCGGATCACGAAACATTAAACCTGATGCCCTTTTCCGGCAATTCACCGTTATGGAGGAAGACTCTGACCCAGAGCCCATCCTCCCTGCCTCCTGCGTGTTCGGAGCAGTTACCTGGGAGATTGAATCCCAGATCCGTGAGGCACAAGACACTGAACCCAACCCAGGCACTGGCCCACCAGGGCGGCTTTACGTCCCCACATCCGTCAGGTCACATGTTCTCCAGTGGGGTCACACCGCCCGCTTTTCCTGCCACCCTGGAATTCGTCGCACAATCTCTTTCTTACAACGTTACTTCTGGTGGCCCACTCTGATAAAAGATACTAGAGAATATGTAACCGCCTGTTCCACATGCGCCCAGAACAAGCACCCTAATCAACCGCCGTCCGGGTTGCTCCAGCCACTCCCTACTCCTGGCTGGCCCTGGTCCCACATCTCCCTGGACTTCGTCACGGGGCTGCCGCCCTCTTCAGGTAACACAGTAATACTAACCATTGTTGACCGTTTTTCCAAGGCTGCGCATTTTGTTGCCCTCCCAAAGCTCCCGACCGCACTGGAGCACTCAACTGCTTACTGCAAGTGTTTAGACTGCACGGCATCCCTGACGATATCGTCTCTGACAGAGGACCTCAGTTTACCTCGCGTGTTTGGAAAGAATTCTGCACAACCCTGGGCGCAAAGGTTAGTCTTTCATCTGGTTTTCACCCTCAGACCAACGGACAGACGGAGCGTGCCAACCAGGAGCTGGAAGCCGCCCTCCGCTGCATTGTCTCTCACAATCAAGCTACCTGGAGCGACCAGTTACCATGGATTGAATATGCTCATAACAGCCTTACCTTGTCCGCCACGGGACTATCTCCGTTCGAAGCTTCTCTGGGATACCAACTGCCACTGTTTCCTGCAATTGAAGGTGAGCACGCGGTCCCCTCTCTTCAACACCACCTCCGCAGGTGCCGTCGAGCCTGGCGTGCTACTCGAGCAGCCCTGCTTTGGACAAAGGAGCGAAATAAGGTCCTCGCTGATCACCGTCGGACCCCCACCCTTAAATATGCAGCGGGTCAAAAGGTATGGCTGTCTACTCGCTTCGTGCCTATTCGAGCAGAGTCTAAGAAACTCACACCCACCTTCATTGGACCTTTTGAAACTGACTCTATTGTCAACCCAGTATCTGTTCGCCTGAAACTGCCGCGCAACATGCGTATCACAACGTCTTCCATGTCTCTCAGGTCAAGCCCGTGCGCTCCAGCCCGTTGTGCCCTCCTTCCAGGTCCCCTCCACCCGCCCGGCTTGTGGATGGTCAGGTGGTGTATGATATCACTCGTATTATGGACTCTCGGCGCCGGGGGAGGGGTTTTCAGTACCTGGTGGATTGGGAGGGCTACGGGCCAGAGGAACATTCCTGGGTGCCCCGGTCAGCTATCCTGGCTAAGGATTTGATCCGGGAGTTCCATCGTCGGCATCCGGGTAAGCCTGGTGGGTTGCCGGGAGGCTCCCGTTGAGGGGGGGGGGGGTACTGTCATGGTCCCCGTGCCTGCCTGGCTGGCCCTGTGTGGCTACATGTGTTTTGCTTTTGTCTCTCTCTCTCCTCTCACTCACTCACTCACTCACTCACTGAGCGGAGCTCATTGTGGGCTCCCGCCCCTGGCCTTCACCACCTGCAAGCAATCACCTGTGGCTCCACACCTCGTTTGCTCTCACTACTTAACCCTTTAAGACCTACCATAGAAGTATGTCTGTGAAGGTTCTCAGTCATCCAAGTCATCGTAGTCAAAGGAATTTGCAAAGAAAAGCGTCTGGACTTCTTTAAGTTGCTTGAAGACGTTTCACCTCTCATCCGAGCGCATGGCACAACATAGAAGAGCCACCTCCACAGGACAAGACTCAGCAGTCCATCTGCATCTTAAGGATAAAGGTCACTCTTTTGAGGATGCCAATGTTCACATTTTGGACAGAGAGGACAGATGGTTTGAAAGAGGAGTGAAAGAGGCCATCTATGTCCACTGTGAGCGACCATCTTTGAACAGAGGCGGTGGTTTACGACACCAACTGTCTGCCATCTATAATCCAGTTTTGAGTTCCCTCCCCAGACGCCTTAACGCCCACTCACATCCTGGGCCATCTGACCTCAGGAATTCACATGACAAGGTGGGGCCAGGTTTCACAATGAGCTCACCCGAAACCCTGGCTGATTAGGTCCCACACCCACTTTCACACCTTGGCTCATGTGATTAGAGGATCACCAGGGGGTCCTTTGTCCCTCTTTGGGGGGATACTCCCACTGGGTTTAAATCTGGGACTCTCGGCCATTTGACCTTAGAACTGAAGACGCTTCTCGGATGAGAGGTGAAACGTTTTCAAGCAACTTAAAGAAGTCCAGACGCTTTTCTTTGCAAACTCCTTTGACTACCTTAGAACCAAGTCCGCCAGAGCTTATATTATATTTTTACATGCTGTAGTGCCATTTTTGGGAGCATTTCAAGTTGCTATACATCAATACAACCATTATAGCCCAAATTTTAATAATATGTATGCATTAAGTGCATAGTAATTACATAAATTGTCAATAAACTAAAGTGCAATAAACTACAAAAAAATTGAAAATAGTTTTTGTTTTTTTAACATATATTTCTAGTTAGAGAAATGTAAGAGGCTTATCCCTCAAAACTGTAAATACAAAAAAGTTTCCCACCACAGGAAACTTATTTTGAGTGTCTTCATAGTTTTATTTTTGAAATACACCAATTTTTATATACTGCAAGAAAAACGAAAATAAATATTATAGTGCAAATTTGCAAAAAAGCAGCATATGCATCAAAATAAACTATTGCCAGCAGTGCAATTTGAGTCCTAAGCATCCCAGAAACGACACAGAAAGTCATAAAGTCAAAGATAACTTTTAAAAACACCAGTACAGGCTCATGAGGCCCTGATGGTAAAAAACTACATTTCTGCGAAAATGACGTCACTTCCGGTTTTGGGCAGGTAATGGCGGACATGCGAGAGTTTGGGCTGACGTCTATTCCAACCTAGGAAGTGTTATGAACAGCTGATCGGATCGGCAAAGCGTGTTTCTGGAATATTGTGTTTTTGTTGCTGCAAGCGCTTTTTATGCAGTCTTTGCAAAGCTATATGTGGAAGGAAACTGACCTAGGACAAGTTGATGGCATGAGATGTAAGTACAACTCCTCCGGTTTCATATGCAAAAAAAATTATTGCGCTAGCTCACGTGGTTGCAGTGCTACCGGGATTTAAAAATAGTTACGCAAAACAGAGCGTGCCCGCTCTGACTGGTTTTAAAGGGTTAAGGCAGTGACTGAGAGCACCTCGCCGCTGGACTATTGAGTAACGCTCGTCAGTGCTACGTTAGCCTAAGCCAATTTTGAGTTCTCTTCATGAAAATTCTCCATGTTAATTCCTGATCTCTGTGTACAGATTCTTCGTGCTCCGTTTGGAAGTTTGGACACCGAAGTACAGCAGTGAGAGTGGCGTGTGTGAGAAAAGGACCTTTCCAAGTGAATTGTGCTGTTCGTGTGGAGTTGAGCAAGAGAGGACGCTTTCCTGATTCTTCCCTGTACCCCTGGGAACCTTGGACCCTTTCCCCTTCACCTGTATATAGTGCACCGGGAGTGTGTAAATAAAATTCAGTTTTCTGTGATTTCAGTCTGCGCCTGAGTCCTCCCTGTTCCATTGTGACATGTACACTGTCTTGTTGGTATATGTATGATTTCTATACATTTTACATCAGATGAAAACTTTGGTTGTAAGATTCAGACAATTATTTATTAAAAGCTAGATATTTTAAATGAGAATAAGAAAGAAAAGCATTTCTTTGTGCCCCCTTTCCCTGTTAATTCCCTACCTGGCCCCCTGGCAAAACTTTGCTAGACCTGCCCCTGCACAGTAACCAGCGGCCAGCTACTTAAATAACACCAGGATCCTTTTCTGTCTTTCAGAAACAGTTCATAACTTCAACTCATTCATGTGACCTAAAAGATAAACCTGTTTCTCCATCACCTGTGCAGCACTGATGATTCAGTAAGGACATCTCCTGGTTTCATCTTCATGTTGCCCTCTAACCAGATAACCAAACCGATATCATGACCAGCAGCTTTACAGCTGTGGCTCCAGCAAACATCAGCTGATACTAGAAATTAATATTAAATAAATTCTAACAACAGCTGATCAAGCTTAAACATGCTGCTGTTGTTTAACGTGACATCCGCTGGTTTCCTCTTTCTGGTGCAAAGTGAGCGATAAACAAGAGAGACGGGACTTGCGTCAGAAAAGCCGATCAGGTGATCATTGATCAGTTTCATGATTGAAGTAGCAACAGGAGAGGGAGAGAATGAGAGAAGAAAAGTCAGCTGACAGCGTAAAGATGCAGAATAACTCCAGCTTTGTGTCTTTTTCCATTCTAGCTGAAGTACGGGACAAACTGCGTTCCTTTTCAGCTCAATACGAAATTTTCTCTGAATACGGGACGATTCAGTTTTTCACGGGATGGTTGGCAACTTTACTAACTAAACTTATGAATAAAATAAAGTTAACTATCAGTAACATCATAGCACCCACCCAGCAGTATAGAAACTCTGTCATGCTAGCTAGCTCGCAGTACGAGTTATTGTAACTGACTGTAAAAAGTCAGCAGAACGAAAATAAACTACACTTAAACTTGGTTTATATCTGACCCAGATAGACTGCAGGTCATAACTTCTTCCCTGAAGTTCAGTTCACTTGACACTCGCACCGGCGGCCGCTTTGGGTCTCTCCTCCTCCTGCCTCCCCTTTCCCTCATCCACCTGCTGGAAGCTCCGCCATAGTGACCACCAAGCAACTGAGTTATTTTTACACATCAGCCAGCATCTGGCCAATACACCACCTTTCATTGTTTATACCGTTACAAAAACAACAACAACAACAAAAAAAAAACATCGGCCCGTAAAAACGAAAAATCACAATTGGCCCACCGGGCAAATGCCTGATGGCCAGTCCAGCTATGCTTGGCCTTATGTGTGAGTATAACATGGTGAATGTTGAAATCCTCCCAAGGTGGGGAATTCCAGACTGGGAGACCAGGTGCTGATCAGAGATCTTCCGAGAATCAGCTTGAAGCAGGGACAACCACAGTAATAACCCAAAGGGTGAAAAGATTTCCACGTTGATGCTGAAGAAGACAACAAGGGTGTACGAAGTGCTCTGCCCTTTCAACCTGCAGCTCCACTGGAACAAAAGAGTGAGAGGTGAAAGAGTACCCTCCTCTAACAAGATTGTGCCTAGCTCCAAATCAATGGAGCACTTGTATCAGAGTTAAACAAATAAAAAAACTATGGTTTACACAGGTTCAGTCGCAGGCACTATCCCCTCATAGCAGGGTAAAACCATCCAAGGACATCTCTGAGGCTAACTCTAACATGTTTGTATTCCACGTCATAGGTGTTCCTCGACAAGACACCGATAAGTTCAAAGGACACAATCAAATTGCAGCAGGATTCACATTCCATTCTTTGAATATGTGATAGAAACTGACAAAAACACAGATTGAATAAATGACATTTATTTTGTCCAGTAACCATTTGCTGATTCCACTACAAATGAAGCTGTATGAGACCAAATGAATGTGACATGTCTCATGACATGGGAAAATAGAATGACACAAAAGGCTGGGTGTGGGTGATGATTGGTGATGCATGTTGTACCTTCATCCCTAACAATACTGGTGCTAATGGTTCTTTTACAGAAACAGTCACTAAATTAGAAACATTGGCTGATGGATCTAAAGATGTCTCTTATAGTTTGATAAAGATGTCTCACACCAAATGGGTTCATTAACTTAACAGCACTCTCTCATAAATGAACAACTTCATTTAAATAAAGTTTTAAAGCTCTCTTTTTGAAATATTTCATATTTCCAGGTTATGATATTTCACTTAAACTTCATGTGTAATATGATATTTTGGGGTGTTTTTTCTTTGTACTATTACTGCCTTGTTTTGCATACAAATTTTACATTACAATTAAAATTAATCAAAAGGGTGGAGACTCAGCTGAAGAATAGCGGGTTGATGACAAGTAGGGGTAGGTTGAAAAAATTGATTTACCGATTCAAATCGATTTGAAGTTTGAATAATGCGATATCGATTCATTAAATCCTAAAGCGATTTTTAAATATGAATGTATTTTGCCAGAAACGCCAGAATCTCAGCTCAAAGCTCACAAAATTATTTCAACAAATGCCAAACAGTTAAAACACTAAATCAGGTAAACTGACTCTGCTAAAAGATGCAAATACAAAGTGTACACGCCAAGTGCTGAAAGCTGATATCTCACGAATTCTGAGACTGCAGGTTTCGTCACCTTCCGACCAAAATTCACTGAACCAGCAGCAAAAGCTTGCTTGGTTATTACGCACCACTCTACTGTTGCTTACAGCATTGTCACCCGCTGTTTTTTGTTTTGTTTTGTTTTTTCAAAAATGATCTCAGACAAGACAAGTCTCATTTCTGCTGTACAATACTAAAATAATTTTCCATTTTACAAATGATGCCAAATTGAAAGACGTTTAGCCCTGTCTCTTATAAAACCTCTGTAACTTTGCTCTGTTCCCTGTGCAGTTAGTTGAGGTTATACCATGCTGTTATTGAATAAGTTACACTATCAATTTAGCAGTAATAAAAAGCCTTTAGCAGCTGAGCATACACTGTATTTTTCCCGAGTGTTAGTAATAAATAGCGCCTTTTGTGTGCTTTTTTAACCATTGTAGTTGTGTTTGCTCTCCATTTGAGGTCCTCTGTAATATTGATCTTTACAAATTTAAAACACGAGACCCTCTCTACTTCTTCACCCTTGATGGTTAAAGGGGATGGGTCTTTTCCTTGTGTCTATTATGATTATCATGTTTTTCTTAACATTCAGGGTCAAGTTGTTCTCTGTATACCAAGCTACCAATTGCCAGGGGGCTGGGTCTGTGACCCAGCATCTTGAGTTACTGTCAGGGCTGTGTGTGCAGGCAGGCAGGGGTGAGGATCCAAATGCAGGACTCGGAGACTGAATGCAACTCAAAAACCACAGCTTTATTGCTGGCAGAAAACAAAACAGAAACCAAACCGGGAAAAACACAAACTAGAACACACAGGCAAAATCTGATGGTGCGACACGACGCTGAACACTGGAGGACACACACTGTGTCGAGGCTTGCTTCGTTTGGCAAAACTCACGTGACCAGTGACGTCCGAAGCTTCATTACGCACGTAACTGATTCGGTACCTGATTCTACGGTGGCCCCTAGAGACAAAGCACGTACAAACTCCAAAGCACATGCAAACTCCAAAACACATGCAAACTCCAAAACACTTGCAAACTCCAAAACACTTGCAAAATCCAAAACACTTGCAAACTCCAAAACACTTGCAAATTCCAAAACACAACGGAAGTGCTCCAGGGGCCTGTTCTTCGTACCTCGCTAAGTAAGTTAGCCGGATTTGAATGTTGACGATTTCGCGTGATCTTGGATCGTTCGGTTCTCCGAAGCTCATCTGGGGCTTGCTGTCATAGCAACAGAGCCGTAAAAGTAAGCCTGCTCGGGAGCAGGTTTACTTTATGTAAACAGGATTAGATCGCGGCCTCTCAGGTATGTCCGCTGCAGTTATATGAAAGCAAGAGCGATATTTCGCCACTGTTTTACCATAAATAAATATTATCAATGTAACTAAAGATAATGTATTTGATTCTTTTATTGATTTCATACAGATACATACAGGTCATTTCCGAAAAAAAGGGAAATGTACTATTAATCATTCTATTACATGTAGTAGATCATGTCAGATGTAATTCATATTTTAGAGTAGTAATAGTAAATTACTACGTGCAATCAAGATGAGAGACCACGGCTAAAAAAGCGAAGGTGGATTTGGGAAGTCTGTCGCAGCCATGTCCTGTCCGTTTGTACGCGAGCAAGGAAGGTGCAAGATTGATAAGGAGAGTTTACAGAATTTAGCGTATATTGCGGGATAGACGGGATCCTTTAGCTCGGCGCGACGGTGTGCTCATAGAGAGATATCGATTCTCCCGTGAGGTTATTATTTACTTTCTCTCTCTCTCTCTCTCTCTCCAAATATATATATATATATATATATACTTACTGTACTGTATATACTTACTCCCGACTTACTGTGCATGCTTCAGTCACCCCTTGCATGGGAACAGGTAAAAGTGATGGAGTGTTATTCAAACTACACACATAAAAACCCACAATGTCAATAAATGTCACAGTACAAAAAGGGGTGTGACGAGGGGGTGCAGGACCACCACCTGTCTTTATTTGCTCTGCCCTTTTCTTGGTTGCTGTTATAAACAAACAGATTATTCCAGGGTCTCTTGTCATAGACTAAAAGCAATATAAGTGATAAATATTACCATTCTGTAGAATATTCTTATATTTCACTTTTACTTTTTCCCATGTTCTAGTGGGTCCTGTTGTGGCTCTAATGTGAAAGAGGATATGATGTAATATAATATAATGTGGAATGAAATAATATCACATGATATAATGTAATATCATGGATCACTTACGAGTTTAATTTGTCAGCAACTTTCTGCCAGCCCTCTCTCCTTGCTTTTGCAGCCTTTGCAGTGTTCCCCTGCGTTTTAATTAAACTCTGAAACTCCTGCTATCCCTCAATCAAGAGTTCTTGGTCTGCTGCCGTGAGATACTGCGCGCGCTCCTTCGACATCTTCGCCGACCAATCACAGGGTTGCCGATCAATGTTTCTACTATCGATGCGTAGCCCCTTTTAAGCCACCCAGTGATCTCAGATTACTTCAGCCAGCTATACTAATCGTCAACAACAGGTGCGTTCGGACAACCGGATTAGCGAGCTCACGGTTAGCGCGATGATTTGATCTTGGATGTGTCATTTGATCTTGGATGTAGTAAGCGAGGTACGAAGAACAGGCCCCAGGACGCTAGGGGCAGTGTTGAGCTTTTGTTACCTAGTAACTACACAAGCCAGGAAGTACCAATGACCGGATTTGGGCTCTATCCCAATTCAGGGTCTGCAGCCTTAAAGGCCACATTTTAAGGCCGATTATGTCACAGCGACACGACGAAGGCTGTCCCAATTCAAAGGCTGCTCGAAATGCGGCCCTCAAATGCGTCCTTAATTTCCCTGAATTTTAAGGATGGGTCGGTGTAGCCTTCATGGCCCAACATATCCCAGATTTCATAGCGCGGCGGTGGTGTGGATAATTTTGCCGAAAAAAACGGCGGAAGCGGAGCCGCCAAAGAGTAAACTTTCAGAAGTAAGTACTGAATATTATGTCACTTATTTATGCGCAAATGTTTTTATAATGAAGAACATTAAAACATTACTGTTGGCCACATGTCAGCAAAGTTAAGTGACATTAGCGATGTTTGTACTAACTTGGTTTTAAAGCCTTTACTTCAAAATATACGCCGTTCAATAGTTGACTTTAATCTTACAGAGAATGTGATGATTTTATGGATAATTAAAGTCAGTCATATATCCACAAACACAACAAGCTGAAAGTCAGTGATGCTGCTCGGTTTACAGTCCTGAATATGACGGCACAAGCAGGATTCACTGCACTGTTAATGTTAGCTATGTTATATTGCTGCCTCTGTTCGGTGGTGTCGAGCCAAACGGACTTTAACGTGTGTTTGAACGAGCTGACGGTTCACTCGTTAAGCTGAAAGAAAGATGCTTTAATCACAGGAGTCACACATGTGTCCACTGGACCATCTGGAACTCTTCTTGTTTAGCACTCGTAATAACACAAACACTAAATCCTCCTTCTCTTGTGCTGTTTTGTAGCAGTGTATACACCTGAGACTGTCACCTGTCTGTCTGTCCTGCACTCTCTCTCTGTTTCTTTCTCTCTGATTGTGGAATAAAAGTATGAACATGTATTTATAAGTTACACTTGTGTTTGAATCCTGCAGCTTATCACACATTTGATTTCCATGTGTGACAACTGCAAGTGTCCAGAGTGAGGACAGACTGAGGGACCCACTGCTGCACATCATCTGTGAGGCTTTGCACCCCTGATGATCCACCAGGACAAACTCAGCAGTGTGTGAGGAAGAGGAGGAGGAAGAGCCAGCAGCAGCTGACAGATGGAGAGAATAGACAGACTGTTCCCTGTTTGTGAAGGACTGCTAGAAAAGTTTACAATAACTAATTGTCTGTCCTGAATCAGTCTTATTAGGTAATGTTCAAATAATGTTATCATCCCAGTGTTTTCAGTGTGGGAGAAAGTACTCAGGGCCTTCAGGTTACACACTATGAAAGGCAGCAACAAGTTTAATATTCAGAAACCTAAAGTATGTATCAGCAGCAGAATGGAGCTAAAAATAAATGTTTGTTTCAGTTCTATGAAGCTTTGAGTATTTTGGATTAGTAGTACTGCTGTGTTTGTTGCATCATATTGCTGTAATTGTTTATATGCTTTATATATTCTGAGGTAAGTTGATCTATAGTGTTACATCATATTCTATATGGATGTTATGTGTTTGTATACTTTCTGCCCAGTTTGACCCATTTAGCAGAAGTCAGCCTGTTTAAGGCTCTGATATCTATTCTGTATGACTTAAAGCAGTTATGACATGGTCTGATTTTCTCACCCAATAAAGGAATATTTAATATATCAGTCTACTCTTCATTTTATCAGAAACAGTTATCACAGTTTGTACATTTTCTTTTTATAAATATATGTAAGCAATGAGCCAAATTTAGTAATGCCAACATACTGAAGGAACAACATTTGTCTCTTATATATGATACACCTATATATGCACTGTCAAAGATACTTCTCTTTGAGTGAAGATTTAAGGTGATAAGACATATAGATAACTGCAACTTGAATCTGTACTGAGGCTCAGTATTTGACACAGAGTTCATGTTCACTGCTGTAATAGCTAATAATGATTAATATAATAACTATAATATTGGCCATATTATATTTACATTACCAAAGTGATATGACTTTAGTCTCATGAACAACATTGGCTTATTGTTATTTACTAACTAATCTTAAATGACTGTTCAGTACAGAAATGAAGCCCAAAAATCATGTTTTACAGTCCTGTGGTCTCAGCCTCAGATACTTATCAAATCACACAAAGCTCTTGTAGAAACAAACAAACAAATGAACAAAATATGTTCTCCTTCATTTCTGTCAAACAAAGTTGTATGACACGTTTCCAGCGGTTAGTATCATGGTTGCTAGGCAACCTGGGAAGCGCGACGGAGACTAGACCGTCCCATACAGACAAACTTGCCGTTTATTTTGCAAATCGAGCTCAACACTGCCCCTAGCGTCCTGGAGCACTTCCGTTGTGATTTGGAGTTTGCATGTGTTTTGGATTTTGCAAGTGTTTTGGAATTTGCAAGTGTTTTGGATTTTGCAAGTGTTTTGGAGTTTGCAAGTGTTTTGGAATTTGCAAGTGTTTTGGATTTTGCAAGTGTTTTGGAGTTTGCAAGTGTTTTGGATTTTGCAAGTGTTTTGGAGTTTGCAAGTGTTTTGGAATTTGCAAGTGTTTTGGATTTTGCAAGTGTTTTGGAGTTTGCAAGTGTTTTGGATTTTGCAAGTGTTTTGGAGTTTGCAAGTGTTTTGGAGTTTGTACGTGCTTTGTCTCTAGGGGCCACCGTATGATTCAAATGGAAGGAAGTGAATCATTCACGGGATTTGTGGAGTGTTTTGATGGTGACAGATAGCGAACCACTGATCATTCCACTGAGAGATTTGGTTCTGTTGTGTAGGAGTATTTTGAGTTGATTTTGGTCGGTGGGTTTTCTATGGAGTTAAATCAGGGCCATAATGTTTGTGTAGTTAAAAGAAAAATTTGAAATCGAAAATATGTAAACTGAAAGCAAAAGTCACATTTTTAGAGTGAACTTTGAAAAAGAAAGAGTTGGATTTAAAATAAAATCAAACATTACATTTTTTCAGATTCAGATCTTTTAAATTAATGTACAAAAAAAAATTCTTCAGGTTCGGATTTTTCTCTCAGCTTCAATTTTTTTTTTTCACTTTCAGATCTCTATTTTTCAGTTACAGACTTGGCCCTGTTTTGGCGTGGTGGGCGTGGCTACACAGAGAGGGGCGGGGAATCATGAGTGACAGCAGACCGCTGCAGGCTCAAGATGGTCCATTTTTCATGTTGCCTTCAGGAAACCTGGGAATGAACATAATTTATCAAACACCTCCTGCACTGTATTATTTGATAATGTTTAGAAAACATGTCATGCATAACTGCTAAAACTCAGTTACTAAAGCTCTTTCAAGCAGTAATGTGTACAAATTACGCCGTAACTGATCAATTATGAGACGTTTTCCCAGCCACTACGTGAGAAGTGGTCATTTCCCATGCTCTCAAAGTAGCGCGCATTGTATCGGGTGGGGGCTGCTGTTAACTTGTCCCTCAGTGAACGATGGCTGTGTCCCAATTCAGGGTCTGCACGCTTGAAGTACGCATTTCAAGTGCGATTACGTCACCGCCACGTGACGACGGCTGTCCCAATTCAAAGTGTACTTCAAATGCATACTCCAAATGCGCCGTCGATTTCCCCAAATATCAAGCGTGGTCCGGTGCACGCTTCGTGGCCCCATATATCCCACAATCCATAGCGCGGCGGTGGGTGTGGATAATTTTGCTGCGAAACACGGCAGAAGGGAGCGGCTGAAGAGTGAACTGTCAAAAGTAAGTACTGAATATGATGTCACTTATTTATGTGCAAATGTTTAAGAACATTAAAACATTACTGTTGGCCACATGTCGGCAAAGTTATGTGACATTAGCGATGTTTGTACTTTCAGTGGTAACTTGGTTTTAAAGCCTCTACTTCTAAATATATATATAGTCGACCTTAATCTTACAGAGAATGTGATGATATTATGGATAATTAAAGTCAGTCATATATCCACAAACACAACAAGCTGAAAGTCAGTGATGCTGCTCGGTTTGCAGTCCTGAATATGACGGCACAAGCAGGATTCACTGCACTGTTAATGTTAGCTATGTTATATTGCTGCCTCTGTTCGGTGGTGTCGAGCCAAACGGACTTTAACGTGTGTTTGAACGAGCTGACGGTGCACTCGTTAAGCTGAAAGAAAGATGCTTTAATCACAGGAGTCACGCATGTGTCCACTGGACCATCTGGGAACTCTTCTTGTTTAGCACTCGTAATAACACAAACACTAAATCCTCCTTCTCTTGTGCTGTTTTGTAGCAGTGTATACACCTGAGACTGTCACCTGTCTGTCTGTCCTGCACTCTCTCTGTTTCTTTCTCTCTGATTGTGGAATAAAAGTATGAACATGTATTTATAAGTTACACTTGTGTTTGAATCCTGCAGCTTATCACACATTTGATTTCCATGTGTGACGACTGCAAGTGTCCAGAGTGAGGACAGACTGAGGGACTCACTGCTGCACATCATCTGTGAGGCTTTGCACCCCTGATGATCCACCAGGACAAACTCAGCAGTGTGTGAGGAAGAGGAGGAGGAAGAGCCAGCAGCAGCTGACAGATGGAGAGAATAGACAGACTGTTCCCTGTTTGTGAAGGACTGCTAGGAAAGTTTAACATAACTAATTGTCTGTCCTGAATCAGTCTTATTAGGTAATGTTCAAATAATTTGATCATCCCAGTGTTTTCAGTGTGGGAGAAAGTACTCAGGGCCTTCAAGTTACACACTATGAAAGGCAGCAACAAGTTTAATATTCAGAAACCTAAAGTATGTATCAGCAGCAGAATGGAGCTAAAAATAAATGTTTGTTTCAGTTCTATGAAGCTTTGAGTATTTTGGATTAGTAGCACTGCTGTGTTTGTTGCATCATATTGCTGTAATTGTTTCTATGCTTTATATATTCTGAGCTAAGTTGATCTATAGTGTTACATCATATTCTATAAGGATGTTATGTGTTTGTATACTTTCTGCCCAGTTTGACCCATTTAGCAGAAGTCAGCCTGTTTAAGGCTCTGATATCTATTCTGTATGACTTAAAGCAGTTATGACATGGTCTGATTTTATCACCCAATAAAGGAATATTTCATATATCAGTCTGATCTTCATTCTATCAGAAACAGTTATCACAGCTCGTACATTTTCTTTTTACACATGTATGTAAGCATTGAGCCAAATTTAGTAATGCCAACATATTAAAAGAACAATGTTTGTCTCTTATATATAATACATCTGTATATACACTGTCAGAGATACTTGTCTTTGAGTGAAGATTTAAGGTGATAGGAAATATAAATAACTGCTACTTGCATCTTTGACCCAGAGTTCAAGTTTATATATATATATATAATATTTATATATATATATATATATATATATATTTGGTCGGTTAAAATCTGATGTGGATGCTCTTCATAGCAGAAACATCAGGAACAGATGGAACAAGCTAAATAATATGTTCTACTCTATGTTATTATGACTTATTGGTTGTGGGTTTCCTCAAATTGATTTTGTAACTTTACAGAGACAGCTAACTGTCGAAGTTATACGAGCAAGATTGCAAAACAGGATGTTAGCAGCCCCACACTGTTCCCCTGTCTTTTGCTTGCAGTGAAATTCTGCTTTTTTATTTATTTATTTATTTTTAAATTTTAGCTTGTGATGGGTACATTGACTTTTATTTTGCTCTCATATTTCTCCTTTCCTTTTGTTTTTTGTTTTTATACAGTTTAGCTTGACTTATATAAACCTGTCATACTTTGTTCCAGGATTCTTCAAAAGTGGCTTCATCCACACCAACAACGGAGCTTTACTAAAGTTATGTAATATTTCTTTGATAATTTCCTATTTTGATCTTGGATTGAATTGTGAAATCATGCTGACATAACTCTGATCTAAATAATAACGTAGGCTTATTTATTAAGATTATATAAGTTAAACCATTGTATTTAACAGAAAGTGTTGCTTTTGTAAGGACAATGACTTTGTAACATATTTCAAATTAAAGCTGTCAGAATTACAACTTCTCTTAATTCTTTGGTGGTTAAAGGCAGTTCTGTTGTTATGTCTGTGTCTAAATGCAAAAAAAGAAAGAAAGAAAATAAAGAAACATCAAACACTAATAAATAAATACTCTAAAGCATTTTATTTGAAAATAAGTTCTTTTTTTATAGGAATACATGGTGGTGCTGGTGGTTGTTGTTGTTGTTGTTGTTGTTGTTGTTTTTGTTGTTGTTGTTGTGTTTGGTTTTTTTGGGTGGGGGTAATATATTTTAAAATGTAATTAATAACATTTATAATATTTAGAAAAAATTTGGAATTCCATTTAAAAGGAGTACAGTGTGTTAAATAAGTTTCAAAGAACATTTGCATTATATGTGGTTCGTTTTTATTTTAGTGACGTTGGTATTTTATTGTGCAGAACTTTGAAAGAGGAAGTTTTTTCAAGTGTGCATATGAACTGGACTATCTGCTCAACAGTCTTTGTTGCTGCGCACATTTTGCAATCTGCCTGTGAGAAGCTCAATATCCACAGTGCAGCTGCTCATGGCGTCCCCAAGCCTCAGGCCTGGCCATTAATTTCTGGAATATGTTGTCACTGGCATCATTATAATTAAGTAGGTTGGCCCAATTCATTTAGGAGAGAGTGTTGCTCTTATGAGGATAGTGACTTAAAGTAATTCATAGTAAGGTTCCTGGCATATTTGTAGCTTCTATAAACCGTTTGGTCAATATATGTTTCGTTTTTAAGACCGTGACTGATGTTGTCTATCTGTCTGCAACCTCAAAAACAAAAAACATCCATCCATCCATCCATCCATCCATCTTCATCCGCTTTATCCGAGGCCGGGTCGCGGGGGCAGCAGCCTAAGCAGAGAAGCCCAGACCTCCCTCTCCCCAGCCACCTCCTCCAGCTTATCCGGGGGAACACCAAGGCGTTCCCAGGCCAGCCGAGAGATATAATCTCTCCTGCGTGTCCGGGGTCTGCCCCGGGGCCTCCTCCCGGTGGGACATGCCCGGAACACCTCACCCAGGAGGCGCCCAGGAGGCATCCTTGTCAGATGCCCGAACCACCTCAACTGGCTCCTTTCGATGTAGAGGAGCAGCGGCTCTACTCTGAGCCCCTCCCGGATGGCCGAACTTCTCACCCTATCTCTAAGGGAGAGGCCAGCCACCCTTCGGAGGAAGCTCATTTCTGCCGCTTGTATCCGCGATCTCGTTCTTTCGGTCACTACCCACAGCTCGTGGCCATAGGTGAGGGTAGGGACGTAGATCGACCGGTAAATTGAGAGCTTCGCTTTTACACTCAGCTCCCTCTTCACCACGACGGACCGGTGCAGCGTCCGCATCACTGCAGCCGCAGCACCAATCCGTCTGATGATCTCCGGCTCCCTTCTCCCATCACTCGCGAACAAGACCCCGAGATACTTGAACTCCTCCACTTGGGGCAGGAACTCATCCCCGACCCGGAGTGGGCACTCCACCCTTTTCCGGCTGAGAACCATGGCCTCAGATTTGGAGGTGCTGATCCTCATTCCCGCTGCTTCACACTCGGCTGCGAACCGTTCCAGTGCGAGCTGGAGGCCATCACCTGATGAAGCCAACAGAACCACATCATCCGCAAAAAGCAGAGATGAGATTCTGAGGCCACCGAAGCGAAAGCCCTCCACCACTTGGCTGCACCTAGAAATCCTGTCCATAAAAATTATGAACAGAACCGGTGACAAAGGGCAGCCCTGGCGGAGCCCATCACCCACCGGGAACGAGTCCGACTTATTGCCGGCAATGCGAACCAAACTCTTGCAACGGTTGTATAGGGATCGAATGGCCCGTAGCAATGGGCCAGACACCCCATACTCCCGCAACACCTCCCACAGGACACCCCGAGGGACACGGTCGAATGCCTTCTCCAAGTCCACAAAACACATGTAGACTGGTTGGGCAAACTCCCATGCACCCTCGAGTATCCTTGAGAGGATAAAGAGCTGGTCCAGTGTTCCGCGACCAGGACGAAAACCGCATTGTTCCTCCTGTATCCGAGGTTCGACTAGCGGACGAACTCTCCTTTCCAGCACCCTGGCATAGACTTTCCCAGGGAGGCTGAGGAGTGTGATCCCCCTGTAGTTGGAACACACCCTCCGGTCTCCCCTCTTAAAGATGGGGACCACCACCCCGGTCTGCCAGTCCAGGGGTACTGCCCCTGATCTCCACGCAACATTGTAGAGGCGTGTCAACCAGGACAGCCCTACAACGTCCAGAGCCTTCAGGAACTCGGGGCGGACCTCATCAACACCAGGGGCTCTGCCACCAAGGAGTTGTTTAACTGCCTCAGTGACCTCGCCCCCGGAAATTGGCGGGTCATTCCCCTCATCCCCAGACTCTGCTTCCTCCTCGGAAGACGTGTCAGTGGGATTAAGGAGGTCCTCGAAGTATTCCTTCCACCGCCTGACAATTTTCTCAGTCGACGTCAGCAGCGCTCCGCCAGCACTATACACAGTGCAGACACTGTGTATACACAAAACACCAAAATCAAGCTTATGGTTAAGTTCAATAAAGAGAAATTCTATTCACCTATCTTGCTGTATGCCTGCTTGTCTATTCTTTACATTATTTCCACTTTCTCACATGATAAAACTCAGAGCTGACATCATTGCTCAAATCAAATGATTTTCTTGCTTGCCTTGTGTGAGCCAATCAGCTTACATTCTGCATGTCTTAAATCTCAGTGCTTTTCTGTCAAAAAATCTTTTCATTAGTGATTATTTAATTTGATTATTTGAGTATTTCATTATACAACTTTAGTTTCGATTTTACTCTTAGTCCGAGTGGATTAAAAAAGGGATCTTGTTTCTTTTCAGTCAAATAAGCTTGTTCAACAACTTAAGTCTTAAAATTCACCCTCTCATCTGGATTTATTCAAAATTGAAGGTACAATGAACCAGCATGGCTACCACAGCATTCTGCAATGACATCTGGTTTGCGTTTAGTTGGACTATCATTTATTTTTCAACAAGGCAATGACCTTAAGACAATGGCCCCAATCAGACTGCAGCACTGTCAACAAAGCAAAGGGTGGCTACTTTCAGGAATCTAAAAAATGCAACATATTTAAAGTTATTTATCCATTTTTTCGTTGCTACATAATTCCATATATCTTGCATCATGTAATTGATGTCCCCACTATGTATCTAAAATGTAGAAAGTACAAAAAATAAAGAAACAAACTTTTAAATGAGAAGGTGTGTCCAAACTTTTGACTGATAGTGTGCATGCACATCTGAAAGAAGCGCTTTGGAAAACAGACATTACAAAATGATTTAATTTTGTTGTTTCTTTATGTCATTCTTAAGACAGTGATGGAGACGACCACTGACTCCTTTGATCTAATCGGCACAACTACTGCACCTGATACTGGCAATGACATTGGGCTGATACACAACACAATGCCTCAACACAATGTCTCTCATACTCTATTCCCTGTCCTTTATCTGTATGCTCAGGAATAGAGTGATTATCTGGGTGACTGGGTTCAAGATGAAGAAAACTGTTAACACAGTTTGGTTCCTCAACCTTGCTGTGGCCGACTTCGTCTTTGTAGCATTTCAGTTCAGTTCAGTTCAGTTCATTTTTATTTCAAACATGTGCCTTCACAATCATTTCCAAATATCATTTCATTATTTGTTTGAAAAGGAGTAGGCAGAAGTAATTACTTATTTGTCCCTACCTGTTATGCTAAGTAAGCGGACTCTATGGCAGAACACACAGAAACGCAGAAAATGCAGGAAGTGCTTTTTATTTACAGTGTCCAACTTATTTACACGGGATGGAATATGTACACCGACAAATAAACAGAGGGAAACCGGAGAAGGGAGCTGACACGCATTCTGAGGGAAAGGGGTAACCCGCACACACAGGGTGGATTTGTCACACTGGCGGTACAGACTCGGGCGAGGATTCCCGGGAAGTAGAAGAAATGCTGAGATCTCTCTCCATAGAAATCCCGGAAATGCGGCTTCACAAACAGCTGACAGGTAAGCGGGTGGTAGATCCAGCACTCGGGGAGGTGGCAATACTCCGACACCAGACGTCTGTCGCGCTGCTCCTAAATAACGCTCCATCAAATGACGTCTGATGTACCGCCGGTGTGTCAGCATCCCGTGACACACCACCCCGCCTACCTGTGCTGAAAACAGAAGCAGACCCCGTGACACCACACCAGAGGAACCCCACCAATTCCTAATACTACCCCCTCAAGTTTTACCTCTCATTCTTTTAATTTTCTTTTAGTCTTAAATTAAACAAACAACATATGAAACAAAAGTACAGCAAAACAAAACAAAACATACATAAATCAAAAAAAGAAATTAGCAAGCCCCACCACAGTATAGTTTCTTTTATATGAAAAATACAGAATGTGTATATTTGCATATTCATAAGTTATGGAAAAACAAACAAACCCAAAAAAAAAAACAACAACCAAGAACCACAATACCATTACCAGCAACATTACCGTCCTGGGTTAACCCCGTTTTCTTCATTCTTATACTTATTTAAAATTTGTTTTTTATATTTTACTTTAAACTGGCTTACGTTTTTACTTTCTTTTATTTCTTCTGTTAGACTGTTCCATAATTTAACTCCTGCAATTGAGAGAGACATAGTTCTTAAAGTTGTTCTAGCACTTTGTATTTTTAAATTCCATTTCCCTCTTAAGTTATACCCACCTTCTCTTTCTATGAACAATTTACAGATTTCTTTTGGAAGCAATTTATTTCTTACTTTATACATTATTTGCGCTGTTTTAAACTCCACCAAGTCTTTGAATTTAATAGCTTGCATTTTGACAAAGAGTGCATTTGTATGGTCCCTGTACCCCACATTATTTATTAATCTAATGGCCCTTTTCTGTATTATAGTTATTGTTTGTGTATTACCTTTGTATGTGTTTCCCCAAACCTCTACACAGTAGCTCATATATGGCAGTAGTAAAGCACAGTATAATATGTGCAGTGCTTTCTGATCCAACATATGCTTTGCTTTCCCCAGGACGGCAATGCCCCGTGCCATTTTCCCCCGAACATAAGTAATGTGTGGCTTCCAGCAGAGCTTGTGGTCAATGATCACACCAAGAAATTTTATTTCATTTACTCTTTCTAAATATACATTGTCAACACATATTTCTATTTTGATGTTTTTCTTTTGTTTTCCAAACAACATAAATTTGGTTTTATCTAGATTCAATGATAATTTATTTATATCAAACCACTTCTTTAATATTGTTAATTCCTGTGTGATCATCTCCAAAACCTGTGGCAATTCCACCCCTGAACACAGTATATTTGTGTCATCAGCAAATATTACAAACTTTAAAATCTCCGATACTCTGCAAATATCATTTAAGTACATAATAAACATTTTTGGACCCAATACTGAACCTTGAGGTACTCCACAAGCTATATCCATCAGATTAGATTTATATTCATTTATTTGTACATATTGTTGCCTATTCCCTACATAGCTTTTAAACCATTCCAAAACCACTCCCCTAAACCCATACTTTTCCAGTTTTTTTTAATAAAATTTCATGATTAACAGTATCAAACGCCTTCTTTAAATCTAAGAAAATGCCGAGTGCATACCTCTTATTATCCATACATTCCGTTATCTTTTCCATTAAATCTATCAGTGCTAAAGCTGTTGATCTGTTACTTCTGAACCCATACTGACTATCTGTCAGTAATTCATATTTTTCCACAAAACTGTCAAATCTTTTTATGAAAAGTTTTTCCAGTATCTTAGAGAACTGGGAGAGTATTGACACTGGTCTATAGTTTGTAAAATGATGCCTTTCACCGGTTTTGTAAATGGGAATAACTTTAGCAACTTTCATTTTTTGTGGAAAAACCCCTTTTTGAAACGACAAGTTGAATATGTATTTTAATGGTTTTACAATCCCATCAATAACTGTCTTTACTGTTACCATATCAATATCATTCCAGTCTGTACTGGTTTTGTTCTTAAGTCCTCTAACTATGTCATAAATCTCTTTCTCTTCCACTGCTCTTAAAAACATTGAGCTACTATTCCTTTCAATATTTTCCCCAGTGTCCCTTTCTATTCCATCAACCTTTATTTCTTCTGCCAGTTTTGGCCCTATGTTTACGAAGAATTCATTAAAGCCATTTACTATCTCTTCCATGTTATTAATACTTCTTGTCCCTGAGTGTGACATACATAGCTTCAGGTTTCCACTGGCCTTTTGGCAACTTCATGTGCAAGCTGAACACCACCATCAGCTTTCTGAACATGTAGCCAGTGTCTACATTCTGGTGGTGATCAGTGTGGACAGATGTGTGTCTGTGATGTGGCTCAGAACCACTGAAATGTACGCAAAGCATCCTATGTAGGTCTGTGTGTGTCCCTGATTCGCGCCACCACATTGTTTTGCTTTAGAGATATAAAGATATATGAGTCAGCATCGGCGATGACCCTAAACCCTAACCATAACCTTTATGTTTTGGAGAAAATGTCATTTTTGATGCATGTTAGTAGGAATCGTTACATTCTCTGCTGACAACGCAACAATTTAGAAAAAGCAAAACTCCACGTAGGGTTAGATTCCTCAACAATGATGGCTCAGAACTCACAGGCTTAAATATAATGTTAAAAGTAACTGTGGTTGTGAAAGCCACTTCTGGTGAAGCAGAGTGTGAAGGATGAACGTCATCCTGTGAGATCATAGAGCATTTTTAGAAATGTTGCATTAAAAACAAAAGCAAACTGACATTATTACGGGAAATCCTTCTCATTTGTCCAAATCTGGTTTTGATCTGTTTGCAAAGGTTTCTTTCAATAAATCTCTTTTTTAAAAATCAGTTTAGCTTCAATCCTCACGTTATGTTTCCACAAGAATCCAACCTTGATGCTGTTGATGTTTTAGTCACATGTTACTTTTTGAAGACACACAAGGTGTTTTTTCAAACTTGTTTCACTACAGCCGTCTTTCACGGCTAATAAAGAGACTTCGTTTAGATTACAAAACAGGATGCTGACAGAAAACCCATACGGTAGCCACTCGAAAACACAGATGATCTCATTTTGGTTTCAGACTTTTTCTGAAAGCCAAATCCAGCAGGGTTTTTTTTCTCAGAATGGGTTGAACATACCTCCTTTATATTAATGTGTCAAAGTTTGATCAGTGACTCTTCTGGAGTGGATTCATCAACAACCAACAACAGAGCTTTACTAAAGGTAAATAATATTTATTATTTTGCTGCTGTAACATTGTCAATAATAAACTCAACTAATTTGTTAAGGTTAAGTATATAAGCTACACTGTTTTCTTTAAGAAAGAGCACCGCTTTTGTGAAGATGGTGAGTTTTAACATAATTCCAATGTAATTCTCATTAAAAGAGGAAAAAACACATTTAAATAGATTAAATACAAGAGAATGACTAAATTAACTACACTGATCAAAGCAAATGACCCACTAATTGTTACATTTAGTGATATAAGTGGTAGACTCAGTGGTCAGGTTGGTGAAATAAGCCTTCTTGTGTGTAACTATGACTTTTAATGACCAATGTATTGTAATAATGTAAAATTTGGTGAAATTACTATTTTTCATATAAAAACAGCTATTTACTGCATATGGAATTTAAAACCCTCTGAGTCAAAGAGTTTGAAGTTTTCACAAATGAAACATATGTGACCAGTAGTATTGAATTTATATGTAGCAACCTGCATGCGAATATAAATGAACACATACACACACCAACTTCTATAATATGGTCCAAACAGGGACATACTTCTATTGAGTGCCAGAGATTCTTCATTATCCTCTTTTTATTTTGGTTTCACTCTGTCAGACATAATGGATAGGCAACTTCACACAATTTGGTTTTTGACTTAGTGAAATCAAATTGCTGAAGCGAGATCGATCAACTGCAGACCAGACAACAAACGACGGAGGCTCCAGAAAAGTGCAATCAAACGATGAGTTTATTGACAACGGAGAACAACCATCAGCATATGGCCTGTTTTGCTCTGACAAAAATACACTGGGTTCTGGTTTTATAGCATAGAGGATCACACCCCCACATACACGTCAAATACAGATCAAAAATACATTGTGTACAGTCATTGTTTACAGACAAGGGTACATCTTGTACATCTCTAATAACTATAAACAGACATATAACTTCTCTTTTTGATAACACCTTCCTTTTAAGGTAATAACTTCAAGCTTCAGGGCCTCTAAGGGCTAATAATGGACCCTTGTCCTCAATCTCTAAATAGACAGAATTACAGCAAGTCTCAAATAAGAAGCAGAAGACACTTGGGCCTTCGCTCAGGCCTGCTACTAGATTTATGTGTATTGTAAGCATGCATGCAATTAACCTGCTATGTTCTCATCTTCCCTCAACATGTATCACCTGGACACTCTCACCAGTGAAGCTTAAAACCCTCTTGGATAGAACATCAACTCTAAACAAGCACAGATATGCAATGTGTATAAAATGATCATAACTACACCTGTAAATAGAAAGGTCAATGTGATGACAAACATATTCAATGCAATATGAACCCTGTAAACAATATTACTGTTAAAATAATACTCTAAAACATGTTATTAATACATTCATCATAAGGCAGATTATATGATAGCAATAAAAGAATCTCTGAATCCCAACATTGCTCAGCTTCTTCTGAATCTGTCTGAAACCTCACCCAACAACACTGTTAAAATATGACGTATGTAACTGGCTATAAATGCCATATTTAGCACATATTCACATTAAAGTACAGAGGGTGACACTAATTACTCTTTATTTAAAAAGTCACCCTGTGATTCTTAATTCTTTTAGCTAACTGAGTGCTGACTTCTCAGGGTTGTCAGTCAACACAAAGCAACAAAACTGACAGTTATAGATGCTGCTTCATGAGTGATACATCATGGCAGACAAAGAAATACAAAATGTCCATGACCTCATTTTCCTACACCTCTCACAGACTGATAACATCATTAGTCACTTTCAGTTATAGTTGTATTCCAGTCATGTCCCTTAATTTTGATTGACTCAGTGTTTTATTTCGTATATGTTAATAGGAATAATAAAGTAACAACAAATCGTCCTCTTTTTAGAAGTATAAGTCATGAACCTATCAAAACCAAACATAAAACTATCTAAACTACCTCTTTATGTGAATTACTAGTCTCCAAAACAACAGCTGTGCATCAAGAGTTAACATATGATATAAATGTAGACAACAGTTAACCTGTGTATATAGGTCCAACACAACTTGAGCTTATTGGTCAAATAGGGGAGACCGGGGATAGTTGTAACATTTTTGACATTTCTGTCTGTAAATTGGAGCTCTTTTCAGTTAGTGGATTCAAAATGTAATGCAAAGTATTTACATGTCTCTGCTATTAAATAGTGCAGCTATTTTCTCTGCAGCACAATTACCCATTGCATGGTATGGTCTCAAACACAAAGAGTGAAATGTTACAATTAACCCCATAGTCTGGGTTAGTTGTAACATATCCTGGGGTGAAATGTAACACAATGAAATAAGGGTACTAACAAAACATTAACATGTAATCTTTGTTTATTCAACACATGAATGCACTTAGAGCCATTTATGTAGCTATGTGTGTGTGTGTGACAGAATGCAGAAATCTAGCTTTTGAACATATTCCAACCCCCCAAAAAGACAAATTAGGGAATTTTATTCAACTGAATATTTCATTAATTTTGGTTGGTCTTCCTTGAGTTTGGCCTCATTGGCTCAGTGGGCATTATAACCTACAACTCTTGCACCAATTTTGAACATAACAATGAAGCTGAAAAAATATAGTTGTGCACCAGCATTGCAATTCCATTACTTTTTATCATGGTTTACCTTGGTGTGGTTTGCAAAGTGCTTCAGAAAGATGAGGAAATCTGTTTCTTGCACCCATCCTGATTTATTTCCACTACCAATACTTCCTACTGGTCCATCTCTGACACAGTGGTCTGCATAATGTATGTGTGGGAACACAAACAGTGGAGGAATTGTGTTGCCAATGGCATTAACCGCATATACAAAGGTGACCAGTGAACCTCTCTCTGCTGATGTCGTTGCCCCAACTTGTTTAATATAAGTTAAAGTAATAGTGTGGTAAGTTGTAACATCTGCATTATTGTTACAACTAACCCAGACTGTTGCTGTTACAACTGACCCAGACTCCTATAGCCATGAACTAGCTAACATTACAGCCAACGGCTAAAACATTAGCACTAAAGACCTACACAGAATATATCCCCATAGACATACAAATAACATAATTTAAGTTTGATGAGTTTAACTGCAAAGCAGATAATGCTATTAGAAATTGAAACAAAGTAGAAAAACTTACTTTTTGGCATACAAATTACTTTTTTTCATGTTAAATTGTCTTTGTTTGACAAAATGTGCTGATTTTTCACATGTGATAGCAGAACTGAATTGGACATGCACAGGATGAGTCACATCATTTGAAACTTAGCCCTGATTGGAGAAATTGGAAGTGTTACAACTGACCCACGTTACAACTATCCCCGGTCTCCCCTACTTAACATAGTGACACCATTTAATATGCTATCCTAGTGTATATATGTCATAAAAAAAAACACTACCTGCCATCTTTAGTAGGCTTGATTACTGTAACAGCATCTTCACAGGTTTACCTAAAAAAATCAGTCAGACAACTACAGCTCATTCAAAACTCAAATCCACACTGTTTTACTTTTAAGCTTAAATTTCAAAACTTACATTTTGACTACTGATTTTATCTACTGTTCCTTTTTTCCCCCATTTTAAATCATGCTTTTTATTTGTTTTTATTTTTTAATGTCTCTGTAAAGCACTTTGAATCACCTTGTTGTTGAATTGTGCTATATAAATAAACTTGCCTTGCCTTGCCACTATGCCAAGTAATCATTTAAAAATCAGAAAGTCTTCCTTGATATAACATATAATCAGCGAATATACACATATGATTTATAAATACAACATTTATTATGCACACAATGCACATGAAATAATATTCTTTTTTTCAACCAAGACAAAAAAAAATGACATTCTGTGTGGAGTGTACAGTAGTTTTCATTTTATATATTAAAAATTATCTTTCTGATAACTTTGCTGTTGTTTTTTATATATTCTCATAAATTTATTATCTTCACTCTTTATTTCTTCCTTTTACTTAACTCATTACTACTGAAGTCTAGAACTAATTCATTTTCTAAATCTGTAAATGAATTAGTCACTGTTCATGGTCTTCTATCAAGAAATAATCTATACCACAACAGCCAACTACAAATTTTTTCATATGTGCCGCTTTCATAGCCTTGATTATATCTGAGCTATCTGACTTACAAGTGACCCATCCATCCACCCATCCATCCATTCGCTTCCGCTTATCCTTTGGCACTGGAGCCTATCCCAGCTGTCATAGGGAGAGAGGCGGGGTACACCCTGGACAGGTCGCCAATCTGTCACAGGGCAAACACACAGAGAAAGACAACTACTCGCACTCACATTCACTCCTGCTTTCACACCTATGGGCAATTTAGATTAATCAATTTAACAAATGACCCTTCACTGTCAAATGCAGTCAGTGTTTAATTGAAGCAGTTAGTGTTTAAGATTTATTTACAACTAACTAGACATTAAGTAGCAATTTAAAAAATAACTGAGTATCATTCAATGCAATTAGTTATAACAGAAAGAAAAAATGAAAGATGAGTTTTACATAATGCATTTATATTCTTTTTTGTGATACCACTGCAGGTCCAAAGCAGTGATGGAGATGACCACTAGATCTTTTCATCACTTCAACACAACCACTGCACCTGTTTACCAGTATGCTGAGTTGAGATATTCTCTGAACACCATGTCTATCGTTGTGTACTTCCTGGCTTTTGTCCTCGGTGTGCTCGGGAATGGAGTGGTTATCTGGGTGACTGGGTTCAAGATGAAGAAAACTGTTAACACAGTTTGGTTCCTCAACCTTGCTGTGGCTGACTTCCTCTTCACTGCATTTTTGCCCCTGAGTGTGACTTACACAGCTTTGGATTTCCACTGGCCTTTTGGCAAGTTCATGTGCAAGATGAACACCACCATCAGCTTTCTGAACATGTTTGCCAGTGTCTACATTCTGGTGGTGATCAGTGTGGACAGATGTGTGTCAGTGGTGTGGCCCGTCTGGGCTCAGAACCACCGAAATGTACACAGAGCATCCTACGTGAGTCTGTGTGTTTGGGTGGTGGCTTTGATTCTCAGTGCACCATACTTCATCTTCAGGGACGTCAGGCCATCGTACCACAATAAGGATATCATCAACTGCTTCAACAACTTTGCTCTTTCTGATGATGAAGACAGATACGATGAGACTGAGTTGTTTCGTCATCAGGCCATGATTTTCACGCGCTTCCTACTGGGATTTGTTGTGCCCTTTACTGTGATTGTCTCGTGTTATGCTGTCATAATCCATAGTCTCAGAAGAAACCGCACACTGGCCAATCAGTCAAGTCGCCCCTTTAAGATCATCACTGCCATTATCATCACTTTCTTTCTGTGCTGGTCTCCCTTTCACATCATGGGTCTAATTGAGATGGCAAATTCCATGCCAGAATATTCAAGTGAGATATTAGATGATATCATCATCATTGGGTCGCCAATAGCCACCAGTCTGGCCTTTCTCAACAGCTGCCTGAATCCACTTCTGTATGTGTTCATGGGCCAAGATTTTAAGGATAAAGTCCGCAAATCCATCCTGAATGTGCTGGAGAGTGCCTTCCAGGAAGAGATTTCTCGCTCATACACATATACAAACTCAATGATCACCACTCGCAGCAAAGAGAAGTCATTTTCTGATGCTGAGTTATAAGGCTGTTAAAGACATGAACCAACTGTACTGCGTAGAAATAACTGTATAAAAAATCATGTTTTAAACAACTTTTAATCAAAAGTTCTCTTAATCAAAAGAGTTCATCTGTCAGCTGTAGGAGGATTTCCTCTTTATCTTCACTTTGTCGTTGTGACAGCAGAGAGTTTCTCAGCTACAGCCTCCTAGACTTTGTTTTAGTGATATTGTACAATAAGCTTGTAATTCATTCATGTGTTAAAGCATTGAGGATGGTTAAAATTGTTACTTCTAAGGTGTTCACAATCTGAGTTCGGTTTATCCATCTGTGGTAGCTGTGGTGTTTTATTAGTTTTGCTGTCACACTTTCTCAGACTCAGGGTATAAATAATTTGCACATTTTTGGAGAAGAGAAACTAGTTTCAGAATTGGTGTTTTGTTTGCAGCTGAATGCATGCAACACAAGCAATACCAATCTGTAGGAAGGAAACATCTTTCATTCACACTCCACATGTAAATTTCTTCCTCTCTGCATAAGACACAAAAGAATCCAGATTAAAAGTGCATTATCAGTTGAAGAATAGGCCTTAACTTCTGGTTTTACTGATCACTGACAGTAATAAAGACTGTGCTTCTTGCTAGACAATACATTATCCTGTTATTTTACCCTGTAAATAAGCACCTAGAGGTGACCCTTGTGATGATTTGTCACTATATAAATAAAACAGAATTTAAATTAAATGAATCTATAAAACTGATTCTGCCCAGCATTAATGCTGGAGTTTGAAATAAAAGTGTTGAACTGCTGGACTAACTGATAACAATTATGATTGTAAATGACAAAACTGGCTCACAATATTGAAAACAAATGGCACCTTTAGGTACATATGAAAGTAAAATGTGTAAAATGTGTAACCCTGTAATCAAATTCTCATTTGACAGATTTGAGTATAATGAACAACAGATCTAATGGACTATAGAACCACTGGAAAGCTGATAGGACGTGAGAGGTTAATGTCTGTGGCCTCCATAAGTATTGTTATAATTCTTCAAATATTAATTAATCCTGATTGTAACCAAAAAGACTCTACAAATCTACATTTTTTAAAATTTCAGAGATAAAATCAGCCTTTTGGAGGTTTACCTCAACAACTAAACTAGAAGGAACAGTTATCAGCCTTGTTGATAGTCCTCAGATCTATCAAATGAATAATCAGCCAATCAGTAAAAATGTTATGGGTTTGCTATGCATGTCGTCAACATTATAAAATCTTGATTCCGCTATAAGAAACTAATGTATTTTTTAATTTTTCTTATCCCAAATGGCCAAATCTACATGTCTTTAAATGTTTATAAGTATTGTATTACTATTGTGAATATTTCTGTCAACATTATTTGCATCAATAAAACATTTTTGGCTTTAATGCTTTCCCACTGATAATGTCGACCTATATCTCATTTCATTATCAAAATATGAATGCAGAAAACAACTTATTTCCCTCTACTGAATATTTAAAGGATGATTTGTGATACTGAGAAACACAATAGTTATTAAAATAACATTATTTTTGCTATACCTTTGATGAGAAGTATCGCAGCAGTGTTGAAAGATAAAGATAAGCTCATGCTGACTGATTTATAGCTTTTAATCGAGTGATTACTGCCTTAGACCACTTTGCACAATTAAAGGCGTCAGTAGGCTCCAATCTTTTTCCCCTCTTTCATGTGTTACAGTGAAGTTGTCAGGCAGTGGATAAACATTGGAAATATTTCTCAGAAATTTTGATCCATATCCTCCTGAACCGAGGAAAAAAGAATCTAATCATTGAACTTTTTTCCTAAGACTTCCTTCCTCTTTGGAGCTAAGAGAAGCCACCCAAACCACACAAGCTATCAATGGGAAGCCCAGGATGTCCTCTATTTAGTAGATCAGGCCTTAACAGGGTAGCTCAAATAGGACATAAATGAATAGGCTGTTTCTCAGGAGGACATTGACGTGATTGCATCACACAGTTGCTACACATTTGTTGGTTGCACATCCATTATGTAAAACCCAAAGGTGCTCTGTTGGAGCGATCTGGTGACTGTGGAGGTCATCTAATTCACTGTCATGTTTAATAAAGCTGTTTGAGATTATTTGAGATTTTTGACTTTGACTCACAGGTAGATGGAGTAAACAAAAAACTGGCTGATGACCAAAGTACAAAAAAAGAACTAAAGGAAAAAAAGAAACTGCACCTAAACTGAGAACTAATACTAGGCAAGGGAGAGCTGGAGCTGGGAAATAAGAGGGGAAAATGAACTGACACTCTGAAAAAGACAAAGGAGAAGACAATAACTATATATACTCAAAAGGGTGATTACAGCAGTGAAGATAACAAATAGAACAGAATAGAGAATAACAGACCAGAGAAAGGAAGCAAAATTTAAGACAATGAAAAAGGAACACAACCTCCAAAATAAAAAAGGAAGTGACAGAACTAAATAGGGAAACTGCAGACATGTTAATGGACCTTACAGAGGATGAAACACCGGGAAAAGAGCTAAACTCTAAACCAACTGAGAACTAGGAGCAAACCTAAACACACTAAAGAACACATGAAGTGAATATAAACCTTTAACAAACCAGGGATCACAAAGGATAAATAAAAAATAATAATAAAATAAATAATAACAAAAATATATTTAAAAAGAATAAATAATTAAGTAAATAAAACTAAAACTAAAAAAAATAAAATAAAATAAAATCTTCTTTATTGTCTAAGCCTCCCTTTGTTCTTTGTCACATTCTACCTCAAAGCTGTGTTTTCTCTGATCCTTCCTGGATTGTTAGTTCCTGGCTCCTGCTTTTGTATTGTTTTTGTATAGTAATTCCTGCAACACAGTAATTCATGACAGAAATTTAGATGAATAATTGGTAATCTTAAGTAACTAAAACATATGAATACAAAAAAAACTCCAAATTCAGAGTCCTGAAAAAACAGTAAGATAAAATCACTTACATAGGATACACATGTGCATCGTTTATCATAGCTCCTCCATGAAGCCTGCTCTGTCTTCTAGATGAATTTTGACATCCTGTAAGATGCCAAAATGAAATAATTTTCAGGTCTTAAGAGACAGAGGAAAAATGAGAAACAGAAATGAGAAATCCCAGCCTTCTTCCATTCTGTAAAATGATTAATAAACTGGCTGAGAGTCAACATATCTTTATTCCCAGGTCTATATTAGATCATTGAGATTATTGATTGTTTTACTCTTATTGAAGTTAAGAACAAGAACATAACTGACAGATTAGAACTTTCCATTAGAAGTCATCATCTTTATTGTTGTCTTTTTCATTTTAAAAGTCTTTGGAGGTGAATGAGGAGCAGTACCTGGATTGAGGAGAAGAGGAGTGCAGGCTGAGCAGGTGAAAGAGCAGGGAGGGATTGACTAAAAGGAATGGTGCTTGGGAGGTTGTGCACAGCAGGTAGGTGCTTTGTCATGAAGCATGATGAGTGTGTAAACGGGAATTGGTAGATTCCTGATGAGTGAGCTGGGTGACACTCGAGGAACATGGAAACACATGTTAGCAAAGTGAAGATCAAAAAGAACAATTTAGAGAATTTAATGTATATTTAACGACTGTGGGTGAGTTATTGTAAAGGAACAGTTACAATAAGGGTTGTAAATGTATACAACCAACAAAAGCACATGTCTAAAATCATGTAAATATGTGAATTAATCACTTGTTTGTCCACTTTAACAAGTCCAATGACAGTGGGCAGCTGGAGTCACATTGAAGGGATGATATTGAAAAGATTGCTTTTATCACCTCTTGCTACAGTTATATACAGTGGGATGCAAAAGTTCGGGCAACCTTGTTAATAGTCATGATTTTCCTGTATAAATCGTTGGTTGTTACAATGAAAAATGTCAGTTAAATATATCATATAGGAGACACACACAGTGATATTTGAGAAGTGAAATGAAGTTTATTGGATTTACAGAAAGTGTGCAATAATTGGTTAAACAAAATCAGGCAGGTGCATAAATTTGGGCACCACAAAAAAAGAAATGAAATCAATATTTAGTAGATCCACCTTTTGCAAAAATTACAGCCTCTAAACACTTCCTGTAAGTTCCAATGAGAGTCTGGATTGTGGCTGAAGGTATTTTGGACCTTTTGTCTTCACAAAACATCTCTAGTTCATTCAGGTTTGATGGCCTCTGGGCATGGACAGCTCTCTTTAACTCACACCACAGATTTTCAACAATATTCAGGTCTGGGGACTGAGATGGCCATTCCAGAACATTGTACTTGTTCCTCTGCATGAATGCCTTAGTGGATTTTGAGCAGTGTTTCGGGTCGTTGTCTTGTTGAAAGATCCAGCCCCGGCACAGCTTCAGCTTTGTCACTGATTCCTGGATATTGGTCTCCAGAATCTGCTGATACTGAGTGGAATCCATGTGTGCCTCAACTTTGACAAGATTCCCAGTCCCTGCACTGGTCACACAGCCCCACTCACTGTAGGTAGCAGGTGTTTTTCTTGGAATGCTGTGTTCTTTTTCCTCCATGCATAACGCCCCTTGTTATGCCCAAATAACTCAATTTTAGTTTCAACAGTCCACAGCACCTTATTCCAGAATGAAGCTGGCTTGTCTAAATGTGCTTTAGCATATTTCAAGCGGCTCTGTTTGTGCTGTGTGTGGAGAAAAGGCTTCCTCTGCATCACTCTCGCATACAGCATCTCCTTGTGTAAAGTGCGCCGAATGGTTGAACGATGCACAGTGACTCCATCTGCTGCAAGATGACGTTGTAGGTCTTTGGTGCTGGTCTGTGGGTTGACTCTGACTGTTCTCACCACACTGTAAAATCTAATTAGTTCCCAGAACTCAAAAAAATTATGGAAACTCGTTGCCTCAAAAAAATTGAGTAAAGCTTAGCTAAAAATGACTAAGTTAGGTCAACTTATTTACTTTGAGTACTCTGTACAAGCTCATTTGTTCCCAGAACTCAAAAAAATTGGATCAAGTTTACATAAGATGACCAAGTTAGGGCAACTTACTCATTTTGAGTACACTGTACAGCCTTGTTAGTTCCCAGAACTCAAAAAAATTATGGAAACTCGTTGCCTCAAAAAAACTAAGTAAAGCTTACTTAAGATGACTGTTAGGACAACTTATACATTGCAAGTCTGCAGTATTAACAATAACTTGATATTTCTGACTGTACAATACTAATTGTTTACCTACTGACAAACATGTTAAGTTCAACTAAATGAAAAAACAATTTGTGGTAACCTGAATATGATTAAAAATAATTAACAACACTTTTTGTAATGATGTTAAAATGAGCCCAACTTTTATTTTCAAACACAACAAAGTATAACAGCCAACATACTGGACATGTTCTGCTGAACAACAAACAATTATATTGCCATCACTGTTATAATCTTACAATGAAACAAAGTCTCAGATGTAATTATTCTGAAAATAAGTTTAGGCCTACCACAGTTTGTTTTGTACTTACATTACTTATATAATCAAAATAAAATATTTGTTGTTCTGTCACAAGTGCAGTCTCTAATTTAAACAACACATTTGTTTTCCATTCCAACACATGAGCTGCAATGTTGTATTACTTTAAGGATGCTTGTTTCCAGTCCAGGCATTACTGCCTGAATGACTGTCATGGATCGAGGTGATCCAAATGTAGGTGCAGAAGAAAGTCTTTAACTTCCCTTAAGTACAGTGGCAGTGGATGTGGGTTGGAGATGCAATGAGCTTGAACCTGCAGGCGACCATCTTCACTGACCACACCATCTGTGACGGAGGACTCATCTCTCCTGTTGTCCTGCGAGCAAACAATCATATATTTTGGAACATGAACTTAATTGCTTTCTTAAAACATTTTTTTCTGCATTTGGTATAGAACAGACTCCAATTTAGACAATCTCAGGCTCCCTCCCCACCAGAGGGGTGACATTCAATGTCCCAATTGTCAGTCTGCATAGTGACCACCACCCAGCATACAATAATGTCATGAAAGCATCATTTTAAAAAGGGCTATGCAAACATGGCCAATAACTTTCATTCTAATGATGTGCAAAATGATTTTGGGCACAAAACAAATTTTGCTGTTAGAAAACTTGCAGACTTCACTATATACAGTGTAGACCCTCTAAACTAAGTTTGGGGGATGTGATCTTTCAAGAAATGCAGACCAAACTGTTGTTGTTTGTTTACTTACACAGCATGTCTTGCAGAATTAACTGTGCTCACCAGCAACAGCATAGTGCAGTCATATCTCAAGTCTAATAACAGAAGACAGGAAAAGATCAGTAAAGAAACAACTTCCCCAAACCAAAGCACAAATAAAACAATAAGTAAAACAGGCTGATCTAAAGTATGATTAAAGTTCAGCCTGATTAATATAAATGTCACTGACAGTTGCTAATATATTGGAAAACCAAAATACTTACTGATGTCTTTCTGTCCAACAGCAGGAGTGCTGGTCCCGAGCCTCAAAGACAGTAAGAAGCAAACAGAGGGAGAAAAAACAGAACATTGATTTGATCCTTAATGGCTGTGCAATCATTGTAACATAGAGTTTGCTTATGTTGTTAAATAAAGGCTAGATTTGACATTAATAGATGCCACAGATGTTCTAAAGCTGCCACAAAGCATGAAAGAAAAAAAAATAGACGTCTCCGAAAACGTCGGAGCATTTTTGCAAATATGTGATGTCTTGATAAATCGAGCAGATATTTGAAATTTACACAGCTACATTCTCGCCTGAAAATATCTTAAAAGTTTATTTTGTGACCCAGAAAAAGTAATAAGTTTTTCAGCGGCGCTCCTCCGCCATTGCCGCGCTTACAAGTACGCACAGGCTCCGACAACCGTGGCCGACAAATGCGATCCTCCTTTTCCCCAGACTACCCTTTCTGGGTCACAAAATAACCTTTTAAGATATTTTCAGGCGAGAATGTAGCTATGTAATGCTCAAATATCTACTTAATTTATCAAAATATCACATATTTGCAAAAGTGCTTCCACGTTTTCGGAGAGCTCTGTTATCCACCCCCCACATCCCACACCTACCCCACCCCTAACGGCTGCACCTCCCGAAGAATTTTGTCTGGGCTCTTATCTCACTTATTTATTTCAAACAATCAACAGAAAATTTCACCACATAGTTTTATTTAAGGTTTTTAAGGCTGTGGTGTTAATTTTTAAGTAACATGAGCCCAGCGGCAGCAGCAACGCTAGGCTAACGCTAACTAGCTAGCAAGATTTTAAACCTGGTGCTAAACTAAGAGAAGCCACAAATCAGTTTGAATAAGAGTAAACATTTACTCACCAAGTCAGTGTATCAGAAAGATCCACAGCAATGACAACAATAATATCTTGAGCTGACGCTTCTCCAGGTTTGCGCAACATATTCCATAAAAAATGCACCGCGAACATGCGGACTGATCCGAGAGGGAGGAGGACGGTAGTCACGTGGCATTTTCAAAACACATCTTTCATCCTTCCGCACTGAGAAGCAAAACTTCCGGCTTACTTAGTTTTTGTAAGTTAAGACAACTCAAATAAATGGAGTTTATCAGCGTTTTTGCATAAAAAGTACTGGTAACTTATTTAAATTGAGTTCTAATAACAAATTGATAAAAATTGAGTTCAGCCTATTTAATATTTTTAATTAAACACAATATTAGATTTTACAGTGCATTCGTCGCTTCTGTCTATCCGAGATTTTTCTTGGTCTGCCACTTCGAGCCTTAACTTGAACTGAGCCTGTGGTCTTCCATTTTCTCACTATGTTCCTAACTGTGGAAACAGACAGCTTAAATCTCTGAGACACCTTTCTGTATCCTTCCCCTAAACCATGATGGTGAACAATCTTTGTCTTCAGGTCATTTGAGAGTTGTTTTGAGACCCACATGTTGCTACTCTTCAGAGAAAATTAAAAGAGGGGGGAAACCTACAGTTGACCCCCTTAAATACTCTTTCTCATTATTGGATTCACCTGTGTAGTAGGTCAGGGGTCACTGAGCTTACCAAGCCAATTTGAGTTCCAATAATTAGTTCTAAAGGTTTTAGAATCAATAAAATGACAACAGTGCCCAAATTTATGCACCTGCCTGATTTTGTTTAAACAATTATTGCACACTTTCTGTAAATCCAATAAACTTCATTTCACTTCTCAAATATCACTGTGTGTGACTCCTATATGATATATTTAACTGACATTTTTTGTTGTAACAACCAACGATTTATACAGGGAAATAATGACTATTAACAAGGTTGCCCAAACTTTTGCATCCCGCTGTATTTTAAATACTTTTGTAAAATCAATCAATTTCACATTAGCATTCAAACTAATGCCTTGCATGACACAAAACTGGTATAGTTTACTTTTAGCATAATTCTCATAATTATGGGTAGATTTGTGTAACAGAACTGAGAATGACTGGGTTTAGGTCAAATATACTGTTGTCCCCGAGCCTGCCAATGTGTCTTTCACATCACTGTGAGTTAATTTTGGAACACTCCTCTTTGTAGAAATGTTTGAATTTGGCAACACTGGAGATTTTTTGGGGCACAAACAACCTGTTCAAGATATCTCAGGTTAAGTAAGGTAAAGTTATGTATATCATGTAGGATTGAATTGCTTTTCTCCCTTAACAGATGATAGCATTATTTAAAAACTACTTTTTGTATTTATTCAGGTTATCTTTGTCTACTGTTGAAATTTGTTTGCTGATCTGAAACATTTAAGTATTACAAATAAGCTAGAAGCTAAGAAATCAGAAAGTTGGCGAATGCTTTTTTCATTGCACTGTATATATCTAACCAGCAGAAGGAGTCTTTACGCTTTAGTTTTACTGATATAGTGCAGCAGTCTTGAGAAGAAGACATGAGCACAGACAGGCTGATTTGCAGCTTTTAATGATGTAACTGCAGCAACATGCTTGGGTACAAATCAACCAGTAAATCCCCATCTTTTTGTCACTGTAAGTGTATTCTGGTCAAGAAGTCAGGCAGCTGGTAAATAAGTGGAGTCTGATAAGCTATTTTATACAATAAAAGTCAGTTACTACTAGTATCATTTACATATTTTCCTCTTTTTTCTTCACTCTTCCATCTTTTTAAAATTAGTTTAGTTGCTTTATGCATCATAAAGAAACGCACTTTTGGTCTGAGTCTCATAGAAATCAGGTGTCAAAGACTTATTCAGTTAATAAAACGGAGAAAGGCAAAGGTCAACCCTCTGACATCTAAGTCAACATCAGCGATGACTTAACTCTAGCTCTGAATCCTAACCCCGACCTTCATGATTTATAGAAAAAACATAATCTTTCTTCATTTCTTTCTTTGTCCACTGATTGAGAACTGGTTAAGAAAATGGATGGATGGATTATCATGTAAATGTCCCACTCAAAGTTAAACTGCAAACTCACATAGAATCAACTCCTTTGTAGCTCCAGGGATATCAATACAATATACCTCAAATTGAGCTGTAGGTGGCAGGGGAGTAATTTTTGTTGATTAGAATCAATGAATGTTTTTCTTACACAGATTCGAAGCAAAATTCAATACCTATTATTTATTACTTACTTTATATACCAAATGAAATACTATTCCCTTAAAAGAGAATAGTCCAGTGAGTGCGCTTCATTATCAGTATTATTATCATTATTATTATCATTATTATTATTAATATGGTTTGTATAACTGTGTCATGTTGTCATGAAGCTGCAGTTACATTCAGTTCCAAAAAATATGCTCTACCTTTACCTTAAACTATTATTATATTGTCAATTTATAACTGTTTCATGGGCTATGAGCTCATGTGGTCTGGAGCTTTGGCAGAGCTTGTGTGAGCCAACAGGGTAACTTTTACACCTGGTAGCCTTAATGTCACTATTATTAAACCTCCTGCTAGTGAGGAGACTTTCCTTTTGGGTCTTCAAGACGAGCAGTGTAATGCCATCCTGCTATCATGTCGGAGGGCGAGCAGCAGCTGCTCCATCTTCTTCTGGACCACTGAGTGTTTGGCTCAAAGTACTCACAGACACATTTCATATAGCACTCTATATAGATACACATTTTTTTTTTAAGTTTGCTGGTTAGCTTCTACATTTTTATTTCAAGGAGTATTTAGTGACATTCTCTTGCCATGAAGACATTATAGTTTTGTTTTTCATGGACTGGGAAAGGACTCAATGACTTAAAGAACATATGCACATGTTTCAGGGTTAAGCAGAAATGCGTTGTAATGAGTTGTAATACAACATCAGTAGAAGTGTTGTAAAAAAATTCTCCATTTCAATTCTGATCATAAGTTAAAAGGAACAGAAAATCAGATTTCACCATACTCGCTCAAAGGGTCAAATTTTGGTAATTATTAGAGTGATTTAAGTTTCCTTTAAATCCCAAATGCAGGGCAGATGTAAGAAGGCTGATGATGTTGATGATGATGATGATGATGATGATGATCTGAAGCTGTTAAGAATGTACAGTCCAGAAAAAAGGTATGAGATTCTGGACACAGATGGTTAACTGCTGTCGGACCCTAAATAAATTGTCCTCTGTTGTTACGTTGTTACAGATACTGTTTCAACTGCTATTCCTTGAGAAGTTGACTCATTGGTTACATTTCCACAAGGAGTTTGTTTTTTGTTTTTTCGTGAAAATATTGTGCAGACACAAGAAAAGGACAGTTGGCTTTCAGCTTAAGAAGTAGTTTATCAAGATTGCAAAGCCGGATGCTGATAAGAGCCCCATACTGCGTCACTGAAAAGAAATAGAAAGATTCTCATTTTAAATGTTGTGCAAACTTCCTGTAGATCTAGTTCTTCATAAGGGGTGACATATCATCCATAAACTGTTTCATTAATCTGCAGTAAATTCATCCACAAAAAAGAGCTTTGCTAAATTACTAAATAACATACTTAGTATCTGATGTATCTGCACTTATGTGCTTATGTGTATCTGCACTTATGTGCAGATATGCACTTATGTGCACTTATGTGCACTTATGTGCAGATACATCAGGTATTTTTCTATAAACCTGAAGAAAACAATCACTAATCATGAACATAAAGTGTTTTTTATGTTTCTTGCAAATAAAAACAAAAACAAAATAAACACCCAAGGCATAGGGACAATAAGTTGGAAAGTGATTATTTTGCTTTTATTTACTGAATTATATTATATGCTACTGATTATGGAAACAGGTTGGTTTTCCTCAGAATATTTCATGACTTGATACTTACCAAACCCAAGGTTGCAACAGAAAGATAATGGTGTTAAATAGCAAAACAGCCAGCTATCAGCTGTGTAACGCTTTGGCCCTCTCACAAGAATATATATGTTCTAATGTTACATGTCTTTTGCTTTCAGAAAGATAATACTGTATTCTTGATGCAATATGTTGCAGTCCAAATTTAGCAATTTGTGTGAGGGCATTGCAAACCCTCACGCTGCCAACCATCATAGAATGCTCTCTCATGTTTTAACTTTTACAAAACTTCCTGTGGTTTTGCATGTTTATCAGCAGTGACATACACCCCACACAAGTCTCAGCTAAGCTGTCAGAGTTGGATCAGACATTCTTCTGCAGAGGATTCATCAACAGCCAACAAGACAGCTTCACAAGGTATTTACTTCATTTTTCACCAAGCATGAAAGATTTCCCAGGAATATTTCTCTAAATATGTATACGTGCAAAGAAAAAACAGGAAATTCATTTTTTTAAACTGTCACATGATGTAAAAACACAAATTTAGTGTTATTTCACAGGACTAGTGCTAGTTTTCAAGAACAAGGGTGATGTGCAAAGCTGTATCTAAACTATAAAGGGATAAAGTTGTTGCCATGCCATGAGGATATGTGAAAGAGTTGCTGAAGTCAGGTTAAGAAGGGAGGTGATGATCAATGAGCAGCATTATGGCTTCATGCCAAGAAAGAGCACTGCAGATGTAATGTTTGCCTTGAGAATGTAGATGCAAAGTATAAAGAAGGTCAGAATTCATACGGGAGCGGAAGAGGAGTATGTGATGGTAGTGCTGGACATGTATGAGGACCAGTGTTGGTCAAGTTACTTGAAAACAGTAATCAGTAACTAATTACTGATTACTTCCCCCAAAAAGTAATCCTGTTACTTTACTGATTACTTATTTTTAAGTAATTAATTACTTAGTTACTTTTTAAAAACACGATTTACAACCTGAATAGGTGATAAAGCGATAGATCTTTCAGCCCAATTCTACTTTTTCTGCATAATCCATCATACAAAATGTAATCAAATGGAAAAGTCTCTTTTTAAAACTTGTTTTATTAGTTTTAATCTTTTAACTTTATGCATCAAGCAAAAATTAAATTATATGCAGCATTCTCTGACTGGAAGAAATTTGTTTAACATTTAAACCTATTTTCTGCACATTCCAGCAGATAAAATAAAATATTTTTTTTGTGTTTACACTCAGTCTTTCAAATAGATGCAAGTAAAACACAGCAGAAAATAAGTAAAATCAAAGACTAGCGGTCCTGTTGCTCTATTTTCACCTGTAAAGCAGGAGTGGGGTAGGCGGAGGTTTACCCTGGTGCAGGTGTGCCACAGCGGTCAGTGGAAGAATCCGCAAGTGTCTCTGTGAATTTCACATTATGTCATAGCGCACTCGGTGCTTGCTTGGAAGTTTAGGGGTTTTTCGCTGTAAAAAGAAGTTTTCTTCCCACGCACAACGGACACTAATGTTTTTGTCACTTTTTATGGAATCAAACTCAAAGTAAGGTCAGTACTTCCATGCTTTAAACGCTGCACGCTCATACTCTCTCCCGCACTCCATATATTATCCATTGTTGATCTGCACACAGCTGTTGTCACGACGTTGCACTCGCTTAGGTCACTGTCATGAGACATTCTGGCAAAAAACTCAAGGTTTTAGTAACGCAGTAATGCAGCGTTTCTACGGGAAAGTAACGGTAACCTAATTACCGTTTTTGCAATAGTAATCCCTTACTTTACTCATTACCTGAAAAAAGTAATCGGATTACAGTAATGCCTTACAAGTAACCTCTTCTTGTTTGTAGCATTAGGTTGACAGATGAGGTCAGCAAGGAGTCTTTGTGGACTATGATGATGACTATGATGACATTGTGTTCTTTAGTGAGAGGACCGAGCAGGTGGAAGAGAACCTGAAGAGGTGACGGTATTCACAGAGTAGCAGGGAAATCTAGAGAAATTTTGTTAGCGTGGCATGTGAGTGACATAGGATTCAGATGGGGTGGCAAAAACAATACCATTTTGAGTACATAAATTAGAAATGAGTACTTCAGAGGAACACCTCAGGTGAACATTAGAGGCAAGACTGTGATGATTTTGACATGTGACATGTGAGGGATAATGGATATATATTGGACAAAGGAAGTGTAAGATGGGGGAAAAAAACAAATCACTTTAAAGACGATCACTTTTTGGCACAACACCTGTTGCTAGGGGGCAAAACAATCGAATGAGTGCTGCTGTTTGACTGAGAAGAATAAAGTAGTGGTGGTAAGCCAATCACACGACCAATTCAAGATGACAAAGCAACAAGGTGATATATACCAGTTTTTAAATTATTTTGAAAGGCCACGCAAAAACAAAGTCATGATAAACAATATATATGCGTGTTTTTTCCTGAATAGTTTCGTCACGTTTACTGTCTAAGGACAGCGCTAGCAAGCACTCTCTGCTTATGACCAAAAAATACAAAAAACTAAACAAAAAACAGCCCTTTCGTGTTGGTGGAAAAATGCACCATGTCGACCAACCAAAAATGATATGGCAACATGACATTTGGTTGTTTAGGAGTGACGGAGAGAGAGCAGGAGAGAGATAGAAGGAAAGACAGCAGAAAAAGAGAGAGAGAGTTATGAGATGTGAGAGATTTGTGACGTTTAGCGTGTTTGGAGTGTGTAGTTAATGTCTTGTCTTGTGCAGTTAGTGTGAAGTGTTGTGGATAGTTTTGTGTTGTGTGTCAGAACAATGAGGCGACTGCTGTCTCCAGGCAGAAAGCAGGAGTGATACATCTCCTGCTGTCAGACCTGCAGGTATCAGGCTGTGATGTTCTCCTTTATAGTGAACAGAAATATTTGGTGTGGCACAAGTAATTTGTGTGACATCTTATTGAATGCAGAACACCTGATTGTTATGTAAATCAGTGGTCCCCAACCCCCGGGCCTCGGAGCAGTACCGGTCCGTGAGTCGTTTGGTACCGGGCCGCGAGAGTCGAGGCTCAGGTGTGAAATGTATGGTTTTCAGCGTTAGTTTGTTATCGTTTTTATCGTTAACTCGGTTTTCCTGGGTCTTTTCACGTGTGTTATGAATAAATCTTCTTTTTTTCGGTACCGGCACTAGTTTTATTTTGTTGTATTTATCCGCGACACCTTATTGCCGGTCCGTGAAAATATTGTCGGGCATAAACCGGTCCGTGGCGCAAAAAAGGTTGGGGACCGCTGATGTAAATAGTTTGAAATGGTTATTAAGGGTTAGGGGGTAAAAGGTAAATGGGTGCAAATAACGTTGTTGTTTGCAAAACTTGTGCATATGATTTTAAAATTGACAATTTATATTTGCATTGAAAGTTATGAAATATGATTCATTAAACATGATTGTGGTTGTTACAGTAAAAAATATATAACTTTTTCTACTTGGATTTTGTGTTTTTTGTCTGATTTTAGATCAATTGTGTTAATACAGTATGTCAAAATGAAAACATAACTGTAAATTCAGACACGTGAGATTGTGCTGTAAAGGATGATACCAAACAAGACAAAGTAAATAGTTTTTAAAGGTGAAATGTAGAGGAAACATCAAAAGTAGTTAAAAATGGCCAATTATATGGACCCCAGAGGGTTAAAGGGTGCAGGAGATAGAAGAAGAAAAACTAAATCACACTTTACAACTTTACTTACAACACTTGATTACAGAAAAAGTGTGCTTTTTTGAGGATTTCAAATTTTAAGATAATGCCCTTTCATGTTTGTCTAATTGTCTGGGAGCTATGTTGACACACTGTCTTAGACTGAATGTCACCATAGCTTCAGTTTCAGTTTCCTATTAACTTTGACTGGGAGCTGAACCTTTTACTTATTTTTTTTCTTTGCAGGTCTAAAGTCAGTGAGGGAGATGGCCACTAACTCTTTCAATCCAATCAATACAACTGCTGCACCTGATGGAAATGGCTCTGAGAATAGTGGCAGTAATGGTGGGCTCAACATCATGTCTCTTATAATTTATTCCCTGGCCTTTGTCCTCGGTGTGCTCGGGAATGGAGTGGTTATCTGGGTGACCGGCTTCAAAATGAAGAAAACTGTTAACACAGTTTGGTACCTCAACCTTGCTGTGGCTGACTTCCTCTTCACTGCATTTTTGCCCCTGAGTGTGACTTACACAGCTTTGGATTTCCACTGGCATTTTGGCAACTTCATGTGCAAGCTGAACACCACCATCAGCTTTCTGAACATGTTTGCCAGTGTCTACATTCTGGTGGTGATCAGTGTGGACAGATGTGTGTCTGTGGTGTGGCCCGTCTGTGCTCAGAACCACCGAAATGTACGCAAGGCATCCTATGTGAGTCTGTGTGTTTGGGTGGTGGCTTTGATTCTCAGTGCTCCATACTTCATCTTCAGGGACACTGAAAAAGACTCTGACAAAATCTTCTGCTTCGACAACTATGCTCTTTCTGATGACTATGAAACACCATCTGTGACACAGTTATGGCAATTTCGTTATCAGGCCATGATTATCACACGCTTCCTCCTAGGATTTGTTGTGCCCTTCACTGTCATTGTCTCGTGTTATGCTGTCATAATTCATCGTCTCAGAAGAAACCGCACACTGGCCAATCAGTCAAGTCGCCCCTTTAAGATCATTGCTGCCATTATCATCACTTTCTTTCTGTGCTGGGCTCCCTTTCACATCATGAGTCTAATTGAGATGGCAAGTCACATGCCAGAATATTCAAGTAAAATATTAAAAGGTATCATTCCAATTGGGATGCCAATAGCCACCAGTCTGGCCTTTCTCAACAGCTGCTTGAATCCACTGCTGTATGTGTTCATGGGCCAAGATTTTAAACATAAAGTCCGCAAATCCATCCTGAATGTGCTGGAGAGTGCCTTCCAGGAAGAGGAGACACGCAGTCACACTTACACAAAGTCAGTGGACACCAGTCAGAGCCAAGAGTTCAGATTTGAATACTGAGGTATAAGACACCAAATAATTAAGCTGTAAAGCATATGTCAAATTGCTTATGGGCATTTTACTACCTTAAGTATGATTCAGATATGTAACTGATGCAGTTGCACTATGCAGACTTGCTGTTGGTATCTTTGATTCACAGCTGTGCATTCAGGCTGCTTGTTTTTGAAATGCAAAGGAATTGTAAAATTCCTTTTCACTATATTTCATCATTATTATATTCTTACTCTCATCTGCTTTGTATAATATTCTTCTAAAATTTTAACAAAATGAACTCTTTGTAAAAGCTTCTATGTCTATGTAAAGAATATAATATATATACATTTTTTCAACTTTTTCACTTCTTCTCAGCTATGGTGGCATCAATAAAAGATGACAATGATGATCATTCTTTCATACCATCATTTAAATTTTGAGAGTGTATTTGGACTTAACTGTTTCTCCACTTATACATCCTGTAATCACCACATGTGGGCTCAAAATAATTTTTTATTGTACTGTATATCTATAAATAAATCCTCATATGTGTATCAATTAATCCAACATCTAATAAGAAACATTTAATGACAGCAGCTTATCACGATCAAAAAACAAGTAACAGAAAATACTGATTATTATAAGATCAACCAGTTTCCATACTAAAACGTCATTGCACCGCCAAACATGAATGAGTTGCAATTTCTAATAACTAAATTAAGAAAATCAGACAAAATGCGCTTTGTTTCTCTTTTGTGTTGACTAGACAGGAAGTGGTTAAATCATCTGTCATTTATAAGCATAATTATTTTTGGTACACTTTTTATGCCAAAGCTATTTATTAAAAGTAGGCAAACAAGTGAAATAGAGGGTGAATTAAGAGAATACAGTGTTTATAAGATGACATGTAATTATCCTGTGTAAATAAATAAACACACAGCACAAACAAATACATAAGATTCATGAAACATGTGTTTTGGAAAGTTTTGTTTTCAGCACAGTTTTGTGTTCAGCCACACAGTTGCACCTGAAAGCGAATACAAATGCATATTCTCAGAGACATTTATTCAGATTAAGATCAAATCTAGTCAAATAAACATAAATATAAATGGAATAAAATGAACCTTGAATATATTAATTCACTTTGTAGTTGTTAGGTTTTTGTAATGTTGATTGTCATTTATGCTTAGGAATATTTAACCATATATGCTTAGAGGTGTATAATCGATTGTGTAGTGATAGGAGGTTTGATCCTTAATAGTCTACAACAGCATTGTGTGCATTCCAGAGTGTTCTGGCTTTCACACCCACACTCTGGGAGCATGGGAGAGGTCGTACCTTGTCTTACTGTTTTATGGTAGGATAAACGTATCTATATCTGTTTTAGTCTAAGTGCCTTTTGTTTAGATGAACTGCTGGCCTGGAAGTCCAGCAGGTTTAGGGAAGTCATATATGGGGCCACACACACACACACACACACACACACACATACATACACACACACACAAACACACACAGGATATTCTTTGTTCACATGCATACCTATGTAAGATGTCATATGTTAATGAACCTATGCATATTCATGTAACCACAATAAAAGAGCAGTGTTACGGGGGAGCGGACGAGAGCAACTGGGGTCAAGCGAAGGAACGGCGCCTGTCCAGTTCTCTCCCGTGCACGTGAAACATAAAGAATGTTGCCTACTCGTGTCTTGCTTGCTGTGTAATTACATTGCCTTCAATGTTCCAGCGAATAGGGTTAAGCTATAAACCTATCAGTAGTAACTCCCCGTATTTGTATTATAATTTGCCTTTAGATACATTTGCAATAACTTTGAACATTTTACATGTTTAATTAACCTCATAACTTGACATTATTGCTGCTCTTATTCACTTTTAGTTATTTATTTTTGGGGCATTACTACTCATTACTACTGTAATTTGGCATAGTTTAGTGCCTTAATCTGGATCACTATTCGTGTTGTTTTAGCACTGGGGGCTCATGTCGACAAAATTCATTTTCTTCGTAACTTCAACAGTATTTGACATCAAGTAGTGATTTGGGGGTAATTAATTGAGTATAACTACACTACATTCATACTGTTTGTCTTATATTGTTATATCTTATATTATATCTTACATAAACTGCAGGCCTCAAGAAAATGATGGAGACCAATGTTCCCTCTAAGCTGCGCACGTGCGCAATTGCGCACTGCTGGCACGGTCTCTGTGCACAGAAAATCTGCGTTGCGCACAAAAAAAGATCTAACCTGAATTGAAATTAAAATTAAAACTTTAACAATTCTTTTTTGCAGTGTTAGTCAGTAAGTGACTGGCTGCTCCTGTATGGGATTAGAACGATGCCACCTTATCCTATAGTCCAGCCAATAATGCGAATCACATTCGTATATACGCAGCCAATCAACGTCGTTGACAGGCTATGACAGCGTCCTTATGTGCCGACACCGGCGTTTTAGCTAGCAAAGCGGCGTGGCTGATGAGGAGTGAAGCCACATTAATGACAACGTGTACAACCATTGGAGATGTGAGCAGGACAGACGGAACAATTGACGGAAAAAGTGTGGACTTTATACCAGTTTTTAAATTGTGTTGATAGGCCACGTAAAACCAGAGTTATGATAAAAATATCTGCAATGTTTGGTTTGCAGGTCACAAACAAGATTTGTTTTAATTTTCATTGTAAGTGGGCTAAAGCAGTTAATTAAAAGTAGTCTAACATAAATGTAAATGCTGCAATTTGATTATTTTAATAAACCATGTAACTTGGATGGATTAGATGCTGACGTGACCACAGTGCACACGTCTGCTGTTACTCATAGTGGTCCAAGGGACCGCTCAGGGAGTTTGTGTGTTCGCTCAGACACATGAAAAATTAGAGGGAGCATTGATGGTACATGTTTGCTAGTGTCTACATTCTGGTGGTGATTAAAAATGTATGTAAAGGTTGTGTCTCTGGGTGTTTGGGGGGTGGTTTTTATGATCGGCTTTCCATATTCCATCATCATAGACACAGAGCAAGCGTGTGAGAATGAAAGCAAAACTCTCTGCTTAAACAGCTACGCTATTTCTGATGACTATAATGCAGAATCTCCCAATACACAGCGACAATTTCATCATCCACCTGTCATCATCGCCGACTTCCTTGTGCTTTTTGCAGTCCCATCCACTATCATTGTCTCCTCTTATGTTGTCAGAATCAAAACAATCATCTCAAAAGGAACCACTGGCCACCCAGTTGAGTCGTTCCTTCAAGACCATTGCTGTTATCAGCTTTTTTTTCTGTGCTGGGCTCCCATTCATATTATGGATCCAATTGTGATAGCTAAAAAAAACGGATACTTCAAATTGTATCATTGGCATTCCTTTGGCCACCAATACGGCCTTTCTCAACAGCTGCCTGAATCCACTGCTGCATGTGTTTGTGGACTAAGATTTTAAGAAAGAAGCCTGGAAATCCATTATGAATGTATTCAAGACTGTCCTCCAGGAGGAGGAGAAGAAACACTCTCACATTTACAATAAGTCCATCCATCCATCCATCCATCTTCATCCGCTTTATCCGAGGCCGGGTCGCGGGGGCAGCAGCCTAAGCAGAGAAGCCCAGACCTCCCTCTCCCCAGCCACCTCCTCCAGCTTATCCGGGGGAACACCAAGGCGTTCCCAGGCCAGCCGAGAGATATAATCTCTCCAGCGTGTCCTGGGTCTGCCCCGGGGCCTCCTCCCGGTGGGACATGCCCGGAACACCTCACCCAGGAGGCGCCCAGGAGGCATCCTTGTCAGATGCCCGAACCACCTCAACTGGCTCCTTTCGATGTAGAGGAGCAGCGGCTCTACTCTGAGCCCCTCCCGGATGGCCGAACTTCTCACCCTATCTCTAAGGGAGAGGCCAGCCACCCTTCGGAGGAAGCTCATTTCTGCCGCTTGTATCCGCGATCTCGTTCTTTCGGTCACTACCCACAGCTCGTGGCCATAGGTGAGGGTAGGGACGTAGATCGACCAGTAAATTGAGAGCTTCGCTTTTACACTCAGCTCCCTCTTCACCACGACGGACCGGTGCAGCGTCCGCATCACTGCAGCCGCAGCACCAATCCGTCTATCGATCTCCGGCTCCCATCACTCGCGAACAAGACCCCGAGATACTTGAACTCCTCCACTTGGGGCAGGAACTCATCCCCGACCCAGAGTGGGCACTCCACCCTTTTCCGGCTGAGAACCATGGCCTCAGATTTGGAGGTGCTGATCCTCATTCCCGCTGCTTCACACTCGGCTGCGAACCGTTCCAGTGCGAGCTGGAGGCCTTCACCTGATGAAGCCAACAGAACCACATCATCCGCAAAAAGCAGAGATGAGATTCTGAGGCCACCAAAGCGAAAGCCCTCCACCACTTGGCTGCACCTAGAAATCCTGTCCATAAAAATTATGAACAGAACCGGTGACAAAGGGCAGCCCTGGCGGAGCCCATCACCCACCGGGAACGAGTCCGACTTATTGCCGGCAATGCGAACCAAACTCTTGCAACGGTTGTATAGGGATCGAATGGCCCGTAGCAATGGGCCAGACACCCCATACTCCCGCAACACCTCCCACAGGACACCCCGAGGGACACGGTCGAATGCCTTCTCCAAGTCCACAAAACACATGTAGACTGGTTGGGCAAACTCCCATGCACCCTCAAGTATCCTTGAGAGGATAAAGAGCTGGTCCAGTGTTCCGCGACCAGGACGAAAACCGTATTGTTCCTCCTGTATCCGAGGTTCGACTAGCGGACAAACTCTCCTTTCCAGCACCCTGGCATAGACTTTCCCAGGGAGGCTGAGGAGTGTGATCCCCCTGTAGTTGGAACACACCCTCCGGTCTCCCTTCTTAAAGATGGGGACCACCACCCCGGTCTGCCAATCCAGGGGTACTGCCCCTGATCTCCACGCAACATTGTAGAGGCGTGTCAACCAGGACAGCCCTACAACGTCCAGAGCCTTCAGGAACTCGGGGCGGACCTCATCAATAAGTCAGTAAACACAAATACAACTCAGTTTTAAATGCTAATGTTCAAGGGTTGCAATGACTTAAAGAAACAAAGAAACAAAAGAAATATTACTCCAGAGGAAATCTTTCTAAACCTGTGTTGTTTGAATTGTATAAAAATATAACTGTTCTTATAATGTTAATTAGATGGCAGTAGCAAAAGTTGCTCATGTCTCTTTGACTCACAGTTGCAGTTTGTGCTATGTTTGTACGATTATGGAACTAAAAGTGGTTGTAAAATGCCACTTCCTGGAAAATAGAATGAGTCAGTAATTTCAAAATAAGTATTACATTTGTTTCTGGTCGACTTTGTGTAACACAACACTTGGACATGTGACTGGTCCCACAAATGCCACATTAGGTAAGAGAGGTGGGCATTTAAACTATTAACTATGTAATAAAGATAACACATTCAGTCAAATATTTATTATGACTGGAATACCACTGAGTTCTTTGTAAGACCATCCTGTGAGTGTTCACATTTTTTCTTACTTATTTAGCATAACAGCAGTCTGGCATATTCCCTGTTAATATATGACATAAGAGTTATAGTTGTTGTGTTTTATTGTGTTTAACATTTGCAGCTTTGTATAATTATTTATTCTTTATTTTTACGTATTATTATATACTGTATAACTTATATTCAATTGCACTCTTCTCACCTTAGTCTCTTCCACCATTGTTAATTGTGCCTAAAATGCCATTTAGTTTTAGTCTTAATTTAGGCATCTTAAAAAAAGAGAGAGAGAAAGTATTTTGCATATTTGCTTGCATATGTTAGTATTTAGTTTTACTAAAAATGTAATTAATATATTTTTTGTTTTGTTCAGTATCTGATCCCATCTTTTATGATCACAACAACATTTGACTTTGTTTCCTGTTTTAGATGTTTATCAGGCATTCAGTATCATAATCATTTATGTTTGTTTATATTTTCTTTTTTCATTAGAGATTACTGAAAACAAACTGCCTTGGCTCCATCATGATAAGGGTCTATGCCCTGGAGCCTTTGCTTGTATTTCTGTTATCTTTTCTTCTGTCTGGGAACTTCAGATAAAAAATTGGCTCATAGCTAAATCTGGTACATTTAAAGCAATGTTTATTAAAGTGCATTGTCCCTGTTACAAATAAAGAATTAAGGTTATAAAGTCTATATAGTGTCCACTTCTATCATATCTTGAATGTTTGATTTATAATCAGAAAAAATATTATAGAAGGGGTGTGTGAGAACAGATTTCTGTGTGTGATGTCAGACCGCAAAATCTGCAGGAAGCCTCATGTTAGAAATCTAAAAACAAAAATAGCAAAGAGCATCCCAGTTTTGGGAAAAACAAGGCACATTCTGGACCAGTAATCATTGGATATTTAAAACCGTTCAATACAGTAAATGTGTACGAATGACCGGCAATAATTCAGTCACTGAGATTATCCATGAAACTAGCTAAGTAATTCCTACATGTGTGTAGATTAAAGAAAATTATTTTACCTGGACATGATTGTCTCTGATGAGCCTAAGGTACAAAACATGTCGGCGACAACGATAAATTTTTTCTAGTTTGTTTTTCAACAAACAGACGGTTGAAGCTATGTTCAGCTTACTGCACCTTAAGTAGTTAAGTTCTTTAGGCTCTGTTACTGTAACCCTCAACTGTGATGAGTTTAGTATACCAGGGATATATTTCCTTTTCTCTAATAGTGGCAGTCAGGATAAGCAGTCACATTAAGCTGGTTATTCATTTGCTAAGTTAACCTGGGGTTTCCCCTGGATGTTACATGAGTCAAATGAATCACAATTATAGATAAGTGTACCAGGGTTTGTGCCAAAAAGTGTTCAGCTGCCAAATAGTGATTTCTGTTTGTTTTTATCTGTAATATATTTGCTTATATTCGTAGACTAGTCAGCTGTATTTATTAAAGGGTTATGTAAAATTAAAAATACCTGTTTTGCAAGTATCTTTATGACTTGGCGTTTTTGTACATGCATTGTAAACAATCCCGTCCGCGTTGGCCACTAAAAATATGTTTATCCTCCTAAGACCCAGCAATAAATTTTTGTCTTATCTCAGGGACATACGTCGGAGACCTTTACATCAAGCAGCATTTATGCAATCTATATGAGTAATGCTGTAGTGTCAAGGGGTCATCCTGGGCTTTCTATTTATGCCACATTTGTGGGGGTGTGGACAAACAGACCACATGGACTTTCTTTTCAAAATGATGGGGATTGTAACTTCCACATTTTATGGCCACAATGTAGGTTAAGTGATACTTTTTTGCAGATATATATGATTATATTGCTAAAACTGTCTTCAACAATTCAATTTCTAATACACTGAAACTGAAACTTCTTATTTATGTAGTATGAAAGATGAAACCAGGACAGTGCTGCCCACAGTCAAACAGGTGGTTGTCTAATTACATCACAAGGAAAACAAGAAAGCAGAGCACACAAACCAGAGGAAGGGTCTCATTTCTGAAGATAGCATGAACACCATACAGAAACTGAATTTAAATTGCTCTTTAGCATGAGACATGAAAACAGGAAAAAGCTGCCCACAACCACCAAACCAAATGACCTTGATGTCTCTGATTAGGAAAGAAATAATAAAGCCTGTTTGAGATAAGGCTGCCACAAAAAAACAAAAAGCCGCCATAAAGGGAATAACAAACCCACACTTCTTATGGCAGCCTGAGTCCCCAGGACAGTTCTGGGCAAAGTCCCACACACAGCTGCTCTAGCCAGGCAACTTTACAAGCAGACAGCTCAGTGAGCTGTCTGAAGCAATTCACCGCAAACAAATGCTGTGGGCAACCCCTGTGAGCAAAACACTAGAAGTGAACACCACTGATAGAGCCCTAAAAAATAATCATGATATTCGGAAATCATATATTATATATTTTATTGGGTTCACTACTTATTCTGGAAAGTAAAAACCACAGTGATTTAGAGGTTATTAAAATGTGTTCAAGTCTGGCAAATTACTTATCTCATAAATCATAACACACCACTCTCACTTTTATTTACTTGGAATCAGATTGACACCAAAAATTGTGGAATTGCATACCACTAACAGCTACTTTATTTTACACTCCCCTGATAACAGCAGACACACTGTCACACACCAGTCAGCCAAGAACATTGACAAAGGTTTAATGGAAGACACAAACATTTATGCAGAGAAGGCAGTGAACAACCTGCCCACCAGCTGAAATTATTTCACACAGCTTAAGAAACAGCTTAATAAAGAGGACAGCATTTGTGCAGAGATCCAGTGGCGTGTCTAGAAAATTTTTGTTGGGGGGGCCAGGTAGGGGCACAGATTTGGAGAAGGGTGGCAGATGTGATTGGCAGATAATGTTAAAAAAAATTTCTACCAACCGTTAACCATAATTCAGTAACCCTATAAACCTAATAACCAAATGCGCTTTTAACTCTTATTAGAATGAGATTTTAACCACTACGGTGCAAGGTTTTTAGATACTGCGTTGATAAAGTACAAGAGATACAATCAGTGCTTTGTCAGTGTTTATTCAGCATTCAAGGACAGCAATATTTGCATAGTATTTTTACTGACATATAGTGCACATATGTTTTGGGCAAAAACATTTTTGAATATTAAAATACGAACATTTTTAACATACATTTGGCAAATTAGCCAATGCAAAACTTTATCTGCCAATTAAAAAAAGAAGATAATCTTCTCACAAACTGGTGTTTGATTTTGAAACAGGAAAAAAGTGGGGAAACAACCGAAAAGACTAACATTTGAATAAAACCTGAAAGCAAGTAAATACTTTCTATGCTGCCTTATGGTAAACTTTGGTAATATTGATGTATAAAGAACAACACTGGCTGATGATGAAATACAGTCAGCTGGCACGGTGACACTGTCAGTATTAACCTGCAGGGCTGGACTGGGACAAAAAATTGGGCATTTTGACTACAGACCGGCCCACCAGGTATTAAATCCATAAAGCCTTTGAATGAAAACAAACGCTGTTGTGACAGTGATGTACACTGTCCTTTTGGTATATGTATGATTTCTATACATTTTACGTCAGATAAAGACTTTCATCCATTCAGATAATTATTTAATAAAAGCGAGATATTTTAAATGAGAATAAGAAGAGTATTTCCTTGTCCCCCCCTTTCCCTGTTAATGCCCTACCTGGCCCCCTGGCAAAACTTTGCTAGACCCGCCCCTGCACAGTTACCAGCTGTCAGCTACATAGAAAAGGATCCTGGTGTTATTTGTCTCTCAGAAACAGTTCATAACTTCCCTTCAACTCATTCATGTCACCTAAAAAGGTAAACCTGTTTCTCCATCACCTGTTCAGCTCTGATGATTCAGTAAGGACATCTCCTGGTTTCATCTGCATGTTTCCCTCTCACCACATGTCCAAACCGATATCATGACCAGCAGCTTTTACAGCTGTGGCTCCAGCAAACATCAACTCATACTAGAAATTAATATTAAATAAATTCTAACGGTGCGTTCACACCGAACGCGATAGAGGCGGCCAGAGCGTCAGGTTTACATGTAAAGTCAATGGAAAGAGGCTGATGACACGCGATTGCGCGTCCGGCGAAAATTCTGAAGCAGATTTGCGTCGCGAAAACGCCAAAACGCCTGAAACGCGCGTCAGTGTAGCGCGTCTGGCGCGTTTGACTCGCGGAAAAAACCACGCGCGTGAGTTTTTGTGTTGCATTTTGTGCATACGCGTCTTTCGCCTCTACCGCTCGAGTTGGAAAAATTTGAACTCCAGCGTCAAGTCGCGCCGCGTCAACCAATCAGGAGCCTGGTGACGTGGCTGTAACCAGGTCAAAGGGGCAGATCAAACCAAAGCCCTTCATTCTTCATTCAGTATGGAGGAAAAACTCATCAACGCAGTGGCTAATCGTCCAGAACTATACGATGCTAGCTGCTACTTCTACCGGGACAGGAATAAAAAGGACCGAGCTTGGAGGCACAGAAGTGAGGAGATCGGGCAACCTGGTAAGTTCATTTGTTCTTCTTTTTAATTTTCAGACTGACCCGATGAAGCCGCGCTAAAGCTAGCAAGCCCGCCTACTGTCCCGCTATTTTCCCACTGATGTACAAATACCGTTCTGGTTTTATGCATGTTGTCATATAGGAATATATTGTTTATTAATAAACAGCACACAGTGGTCCCGCTCATCCGTCACTGCCTCGCTTTTTCGCTGATTTTTCATTGCACCGTACAGCATTGCATTCTGCAGCCTGATTGACAAATCTCCTCCGTGTCGTGTCTCCTGCGCTTGCCAAATTGATCATGTTTGGTTTTGATAACCATCACGTCCAATAGAAAAAACAGCACAAAAACACTCATAACTATGACCCTCATTCGGAAATAGACACCTGCACCAGGAGGAAAAGGAAAAGGCGCACGAAAGTGGCAGGCAGATGAAGACAAAACGCGGCATAAAAATACTTTTACGTTTTGCAATCTACAAAGGTTTGCACTTTGAGAATCAACTTGTGAGAACTGTGACTAATGTTCATGTGTGTGGGGAAAAAAGTGTATAAAGTGCGTGGCGAGGGGCTAGTTATTCTGACAACCCCTGCTGCAATAAAACAGGGACCACTGTATATACTTTCTCTATGATTATTGTATTCAACCTGTTAACAGTTAATATTGTCTTGATAGAACCAACTGATTCTGCTGCAGAGCATCCCCTGTTGCTTCTCCTGGCTCCCCAGTCCCTGAGCTCCTGCTGCTGCACCCACAGGTATGTACAGCAAGCACTGATAGCTTTTTACTCGGTGTGGGATTGCCTTGTGATCACCTTTACTAAATATCTACAACTAATCTGATTATATCCTGTTTTGTTTTTTCAATGTTGAAATTAAAATCTAGTAGCAGCCTTCTCATTTCTTTGTGTTTTGTGCTGTGTTTTACACGCCCAGAGAGGAGGACAGCTCCGAGGCAGATGAGGGACGGGTCCCAGGACGGTCCATCGGCAGTGGAGCTGGCCATCCTGGTGTCCCTGAAGAGGCCACGCCAGTCTGCAATGGAGCATTTCCTCCTCAGCCTTGTTCCTGCTCTGGAGAGCAGCTGGGTCTTTTTTTTTTTTTATTCCTGTCTCTCTGTAAATAGTTATATTTATATATTTATGTTTAATGTTTTTCTCTGTGAGAATTTTAATATTATTTCAAATAAATTTTTATAATGACTAATGTCTCAGTTCTACTACACAGCAAATGTTGGCACACGACTTGACACATGTAGAATTTATTTCATATTACACTAATGACAGAATATACTAATACAGTGGGATGCAAAGGTTTGGGCAACCTTGTTAATAGCCATTATTTTCCTGTATAAATCGTTAGTTGTTACAATAAAAAATGTCAGTTAAATATATCATACAGGAGACACACACAGTGATATTTGAGAAGTGAAAAGAAGTTTACTGGATTTACAAAAAGTGTGCAATAATTGTTTAAACAAAATCAAGCAGGAGCATAAATTTGGGCACCACAAAAAAAGAAATGAAATAAATATTTAGTGTATATCAATGTGTGTGTCTCCTATGTGATATATGGGGGGCCTTTGTCTGGACGTGCTTCCCATCCAGAGCTCCACAGCAGAGAGGGAAGTTCCAGCGCTCCTGGAATCCCTCTGTGATGGACCGCCAGTCTCCAGGTGAAGGCACAGCCATGAAGTCGCCCACTAGACAGTCCCAGATGGCCGTCGCTACCTGGGGGGTGATCTGGCACACCGTGGACACACCGACTCTGAAACTGAACGCGATGGTCCTGAAGGAGTCCCCGGTGGCAAGGAACCTGGACAAAAGTGTTCAAAATTAGTATTATGTGTACTGCAGTTACAAAATACATTATTCAAATTCCAAAATACTTTTGTGATGTCAGATTTAAATTACAAAACATAAATCTTACATAAAACATTTTCTAATTATAAGGATAATTACATAATATATATTAGATATAATATAAAACAGTCAGTTGTGTTTTGTTTTAACTTTACCATATCATAATTTGATTGGTAGCAACTTTTACCACTACAGTGAGCCAATCACTCATAATTCCTAAACATGTAAATCAGGCAGGAATGAAGTAAGACATTAATAGAAATAAAGAGTTGTATGTTGACATGTAGCCCTTTCCTTGCTTAAATCATTAATATTTTTGAAAAATTAATCTGTGATAAGACATAGCTTATCAAGATAGAACCATATAACTAAAGATGAACCAAACTGTTCACAATTTTATCTACCTCTCAGTTTAAAGAAAGGCTGGTGACCCCTGTTATAGAGTTTGACAGCTGCGAGGATTACATACAAATATTCATCTATACCAGAATTAAACCAGGTGTAAATAAGGAGTGAGTATCACTACAAAGATTAACCCACAGTGGTCCTTGTACCAGTTTGATATCAGCAAACACAGAGAGCATACACTGATAGACACCACAGCCATGCTATCAATGCAAACACTGATAACAGCATAAATTGAATTAAATCGGGACTTGATGAGACCTTTCAAGCATCACTAGAAATATTATAAACAGTCGTCTCCATACCACAGTTTGCTATCAGTAAACACCGACGGCATTCATTGATAGCATAGCACATCCATGTTAGCAGTGTATAAACGATAGTTTAGCATATTAGCACAGGTATCAATAAAGGACTACCGTATTAAACACTTTTACTAACCGCAGGCAGATGGACAGGCGCTCTGCAGGTGGGATTGAGCGCCTGTAGTTGGTGTCTAGGCGGGCGATGCTTGGACCAACGCGGGACAGCAGGTCCTCAAACTGGGCGAGGGAAAGACGGCGATATCGCTGAAATCGGCTGTCATCCAGGCGCAGCTCCTGGAGCAAGTGGTGAAACTCACCAAACTGCTCACCCGTCTGGAGGACTTGATGGACCCAGGTACGGCGAGGACGTCCTTAACGCTGCTGCTCTGCTCTCCACAGTAAATAGAAACGCTAGCTAGACAGCTGCCGTCTAGCAAAGATACTGTCTGGCACAACTTCCTCCCACATCCCTCCCACATTTCCGGTTCACGCGCGTCAAAATATGCAATTTTGACGCGCGATGGATTTTTCTTGGACACGCGTTCGAGGTGCGAATGTGCACGCGTCAAATTAGGGGCGTTTGGGGCGTTTTCGCTCGCGCCTATCGCGTTCGGTGTGAACACACTGTAACAGCTGATCAAGCTTAAACGCGCTGCTGTTTAGCGCGACATCCGCTGGTTTCCTCTTGCTGGCACAAAGTGGGCGATAAACAAGAGAGAAAAGCCGATCAGCTGCTCATTGATCAGTTTCATGATTGAAGTAGCAACAGGAGAGGGAGGGGAGAGAATGAGAGAAGAAGAGGCAGCTGACAGCGTAAAGACACAGAATAAATCCAGCTTTGTGTCTTTTTTTCATTATAGCTAAAGTACGGGACAAACGGCATCTCTTCTCACCTCAATACGAAACGCGTAATATTTTCTCTGAATGAGGGACCATTCCATTTTTTAAGGAGCCATTGGCAACTCTACTAACTAACCTTATGAATAAAATAAAGTTCACTATCACTAACATCACAGCACCCACCCAGCTGTATAGAAACTCCATCATGCTAGCTAGTACGCAGTACGAGTTTTTGTAACTGACTGTAAAAAGTCAACACAACGAAAATAAACTACACCTAAACTTGGTTTATATCTGACCCAGATAGACTGCAGGTCATAACTTCTTACGTGAAGTTCAGTTCACCTGACAATCGGACTGGCGGCTGCCTCGGGTCTCTCCTCCTCCTGCCTCCCCTTCCCTCATCCACCTGCTGGCCTCTGTGGAAGCTCCGCCATAGCCACCACCAAACAACTGAGTTATATTCTTACACATCGGCCAGCATCTGGCCAATCCACCACCTCTCATTGTTCATGCCGTTACAAAAAAATAAATAAATAAGTCATCCGCCCACCGGGCAAATGCCCGATATGCCCGATGACCAGTCCAGCTAATCTTTCGCTGAAAAATTGTTTTCTGCGGTGCTGTCTTTCGTGCTTAGCTCTCCTACCTTTGCTAACATGACGCTCATACTGCAGAAGCCGATGCTGCATTCACTTACACTCGGATATCTGAGCTTCACTGTGAAAACATAATCGTGCATTTGATATTTCATTGAATTTTATTGCTTTAGCTTTCGGGGTGGCACCTGGGGTGGCCAGTCTGGTTGGGGGGGTGGCCTGTGCCCCCCCAGGCAACCCCGCTGGACACGCCACTGCAGAGATCATATCATTGTGCCACTGAAGATGGCCAGAATGTACCCAACTCACATTATGGGCAATGTTTTTTAAGTGTCCTGTACTTTCAAATGCAACATTTTATCAGCTTAACAATATCAGCAAGCAAACAACTGTTATGCAGTTTGTCACATAGTGCAAGTCAAAGATCCAGCTGCTGCATTTCCCAGGTAGAGGAAAGTGCAAGATAACTTCACCCAAAGATGGAGAAAGATGTAAGAAAGACAGGAGAAAAGAGGTTATATTGAAAGATAAGAACTCCTCAGTGACATGTGATTCAATGGAAACTTAACATTTACATAAGTCCTCATTTTAAAATCATATTAGATCTGTATATGGTGTTATGTTGTTCTTTCATATTGTGAAACACCTTGCAATACAAATTGAGGTGTATACTGTGTGCTCTTCAAAGTTTCAAAGAAACTACTCAGCAGTTGTGGCAATTCTGAGCAAAATAAACAGGTTTGTGTGGATTAAAATGTAAATTTACAGCAAGACACTGTGTTGGGCTGCTGCACAGTGGCTTTGGTATTCATGTTTAATTTTATGTTACATCATGTGTAGCAGTGATTAAGCTGATGATGCTTAGATTAATTAACTGAATTCCATCTATAAACTGTGTGGTATAAACAGTATGCTGTCAGTCTAGTTATTGGAATAAGCCTGGGTAGAATAGGAAATATTGGATAACATCTTGCTGAATTCAGTAGTGTAAATCACAAAGAGCATTAAATCTCACAGCAACAGCAGCAGGTCAGCTGATCACAGCCTACACACAAAGAAAATCTATTGGAACGCACAAAGAAATATTGTGATTATAATATTTTTTCACTACACACAGCCACTACAACTGATCTTCCTTTACCAAATCTTCTCCTGAGAAATCTCACTTTAACCCTTGATTGTACTCACTTTGTTTAGGTGTGGAAAAAACTTTGCATTCTCATGTACTAATTTTATCATATTAATATAGTAAACAGGTTCAGTTACTTTGCACATAAAATAGCTGGTAGAAATGTGTGTAGTATATGTAAAATCTGTACTTCTACTTAGGTAAAGAACACTTATCCTTTGTGCCCCTCTGGTGCTGAATGAAAGAAGTACAACTTGTATTGATGAGTTGTGAGATTTAGATGAGACGTGCACCAACACAATAGCAAATGTCTGTAGCAGTGAACCATACACAGAAACTATAGCAGTACTCACGAGGGAAACAGAAAATCTTTAGACCCCATCAGCGCACGGACGTCAGAGGAATTTTCCATAGATGCGCTATTTTCTGGAGGACTGATTAGTGGGCGGTGATTTCATAGCTATTCGCCTTTTAACTTGAACATACACTGCCCCGGAGGAAGTTGGATTCCCAGCAAAAGTTACAGTGGTCAGTGGTAATGTAAGAAGTGAATGGCTTTATAATGCTTAGCAGTGCAGGCTTCTGATCATCAAGACGGATCACTGATTGGTTAATTAACAGACGGAAGATGAAGACATCCGGTATCTTGAGCTGCTGAGGTAAATAAATTTCAATCACTCAAGTTAAGAAAAGCTATCGAGCTTTGGAAGAAGAGCATATGAATCACACAAACGCGATTTGCCTAATTTACAGAAGCAATTTACTGCAAATTGTGTTAAATTTAATTCTGAAAAAGAAAAACTTATTTTGTGTCTCTTGCGTTTGTGATAGTTGCTGCTATGAGTGTTCGTTTATGTTTTACGCTTTAACATGTACGTGCGTGGATGGCTCAAAGCTGTGAGCGCACAGTCATATCTTTGGCTCTTATCCGTAGACCTTCTTCACCGTGGATTTTAGATAAGACCCTACATATTTATGAAACTTAATAATACAGGTGTTTCTCTGAAACAGGACAGAACATAATTGAATTTGGAGCATCAGAGGGACGGGAAGAATCCCGATACACGACGCATATAAAGATGTGGGTTGCTTCACAGACCGCCAATTTTCCTTTTTAGAGTGACCAGATGGTTTAGAGTTGTGCTTTTAGTCATATTTCTATGCAGCGATTAGAACAAAATGAAAGCACCTCTGTATGTTTTTTTCTCGGCAGTGTGCGCACACAGAGTGAATTTCATTGACTTTTTAAAATTTTTCGTGTTTCCACTCCCAACACTGAATTTTTTTCAAAGTTGTTTCACTGTAAAATGAATATAAAATGTCAGAGACTGGGCCCTACATAAATGGGCCGTTTGGAGCTCAAGCCCGGGACGTCTGCACCTATAAGCTGTCATAGTTGATTTGTGCTGGTCGGACAAACTGCATTTAACGGTGCGCAAAAACTCCAGTATCTGTGGTAGTGATGTGCGATACCGCTGATTTCCTTTACGATCTAAATAAATCTGAAGTAAAATTCAGTTTGGTATCGGCGATACTGACCCGATACTGATACTTTGTACAAAAACGTAATGTGTTTGGAAAGTCAAAAGTATTATATTTCAAACTATACCTTCATAATAAATATCAGACATCTGAGTACTTGTTCTTGTTGCTTAATTATGAGGAATATATAAAAGAAATAAACCTGAAAATTCACTAAATTTTGAAAGATTGAATTAACAATCAACATCAAATATGACTGATTAAAAACAATAGCTCTGAGAAACATTGTATAGATGCATGTTATTGTCTATGTTATGTATGAAATATTTTGAGGTTTTTTTTGAAAGCCAAAAATTTTATTGCAAGTATGCTATATATTTTAAACATACCTAGTCCATATAATCCACTTGTGAAATGCTCTACAATTTGAAGGAATGAGAGTCTGTAGTTTTAAGGATGCTGGGAATTTTCCTCACTTAAACAAATAAACAAAAACCTAAGCGTAGATGTGAGTTCCAAAATTCAGGAACAATGCTACACATCGCCAACAGTTCCACATTTTCTCTCTCTGTACGTGGATAGTGCCTGCCTGCAGCACCAAACAAGTCCAGAGCAATGTTTATCCCGCCCCAGCAGCATCTGTCCCTCCCTGATTTCCAGTTCACTTCGTCATAAGTTCATCATCATATGTGTTATCATTTACTTTTGTTTGTGTTTGAAAGGGTGTATCTGAAAATGGTCCATTCAGACTCAATGTCCCGCGTCTCCCTCGTAATGCTCTTACAGCTCTGCCAGAGGTGGGAGTTAAAAGCTCGCAGACCGGGCCTCTGTCAGGCATTCCCAATGCATTCTCACTCTATGTTCAGGGATACCAGGTCTTTCCAGCATCCTCCCCAGCCACTTGATTTAACTCACCACCAGGTGGTTATCAGTTGACAGCTCAGCACCTCTTCACCTGAGTGTCCAGAACATACGGCCGCAGATCTGATGATACGATTACAAACTCAATCATCAACCTGTGGCCTAGAGTGTCCTGGTGCCTTGTGCACTTATGGACGCCCTTATGTACAAACATGGTGTTTGTTATGGGTAAACTGTGGTTTGCACAGAAGTTCAGTAACAGAACACCACACGGGTTAAGTTCTTGCAAGCTGTTCCTCCCAATCGCACCCCATCTAGGAACCGGGTCATTTGGGCTATAAGCGCAGACAACAATCAGGATCCATTCCCAGACCTGAAGGCGCAGGGTACAAACGCTCTCTTCCACTTGGAAAAACCCCAATGTATAGGCAGCAAGCCAAGCGGATACTAGGATAACCACCCCAGCCTGCCGCCTCTTATTAAGGGCAACTCCAGACTGAGACAGAGTCCAGCCCCTCTCTAGGAGACTGGTTCCAGAGCCCAAGCCTGCGTTGAAGTGGGCCCGACTATAGAACCGGTTCCTCTCAACTTCGGACACCAACTCAGTGGGATTAAGGCTCCTTCCCCACCAGATAGTTGACATTCCATTTCCCAATTGTTAGTCTTGGTAGCTGGGGTTCAGTCCACCAGGATGTACATCCTGGCCACTGCGGAGCACACACTGCACCTGACCCCAAGAAAGACATCTATTTGATGAAATGTATTCCCTTATGAAGTGTAAACCATCATCGTAAATTTAAATGTTACTAGGAAATGATCAGACAAAAGGAGGGTTGAAAGAAGTTACAGTTACAGTTAAATGTTCAAGGTTCTATGTCATATGTCAGAAAAGGATCCAGAGTGATGTTAAAGCATCTGACGGTGCTGCGAGGGAGGCCGTGTTCAGGTGTGGAGTGGGGCGGGACTGTGCAGCGACGCGCTGTCAGGAGGAGACAGGTCTGCGACAGGAGCCCCCTCCTTGTTCTTCTGGCCGGCGTGGTTTCCATCCCAGAAGAGAAATTCCTCTCCGCTTTCAGCTAAGCAACATTTGCCCGCGTGTGGCTGGACTCTGGGAATATAGGACTCTGGGGGGAGGTTTTTAGCATATGAAAAAAACATTCATTTAGTTTGGTTTTTTTAGTGTATAGTTATTTCTGCCGGCAGGGTTTTTAGCGGGTTGTGAACACTCTTTTTATTGTATTCGGGGGATTTTAACTTGTATTTGTGATTCTGGCTGTGCTTTTTTAAGGAAAATAAATGGTGTGTGTTCAAAGCCAGCTTAGTTTCTGTGCCCTGCGCGCTGACCCACTCACTCCCCTTCCTCTTGTATGTGAACGGACTTGGAGGTGAAGATTTAGGTCCGCCAGTCTTAGTGGCTACATGGACACAGAGCAAGCGTGTGAGAATGAAAACAAAACTCTCTGCTTAAACAGCTACGCTATTTCTGATGACTATAATGCAGAATCTCCCAATATACTGCGACAATTTCATTATCCACCCATTATCATCGCCCGCTTCCTTGTGCTTTTTGGAGTCCCATTCTCTGTCATTGTCTCCTGTAACGCTGTAATAATCCATCATCTCAGAAGAAACCACACACTGGCAAGGAAGTCAGGTCGCCCCTTTAAGATCATTGTTGCCATTATCATCACATTTTTTCTGTGCTGGGCTCCCATTTACATTATGAATCTAATTGTGCTGGCGAAAGAAATGGACACTTCAAGTGGTGTCATTGGGATCCCTTTGGCCACCAATTTGGCCTTTCTCAATAGCTGCCTGAATCCACTGCTGTATGTGTTTGTGGGCAAAGATTTTAAGAAAGAAGTCTGCAAATCCATTCTAGCTGCAATGGAGACTGCCTTCCAGGAAGAGGAGAAACGCTCTCAGAGTTATACTAAGTCAGTTAGCACAAATACATTTCAGCTTTGAAAGCTGATGTGTAAGGTTGTTAATGACACAAAGAACCATAAGGAAACAATATTACTCCAGAGAAAATCTTTCTAGACCTGTGTTGTTTGAAATATATAAAAAAAGGTTTAATAAATAATTATACCCATTTTGCTGCTCTTATAATGCTAATTTAATGGAAATTGCTAATGTTGTTTGTTTCTTAAGTCATACATTAAGTTTGCATTAAGTTTGCATCATTACAGAGCTGAAAGTGATTGTGAAATGTCACTTCCTGGAAAAAAAAAAGAGTGAGTCAGTAATTTCAAAATAAGTATTACATATGTTTCTGTTTCTGGTTCATTTTACTGGTTCTTTTAACCTTTAACAAGTATGAGTTGGTTAAGTGGAAAGTGGCACTTTAAACACTATCTAGTGAGTATAACCTGTTTGGTCTGTATGTTCATTTACAACAACACCATGTGAATAATTAGATTTTATAGTAATTATTTAGCATAACAGCTTGTCTCCTATTAATGTACTGTATAAGATACATGATATGATGTTATGTTTAACAAAGCAGCAGCTTTGTATAATTATTTAGTCTTTAGTTTTATATAGGCATATTCTTAAATATAACCTAAATCAAATTTCATGTCCTCAATTCCTCTCCTCACATTTATCTCTTCTTATATTTACATTTATTATAAAATATTTACTATTATATAGGACAGGGAGGTTGAACCAAGGTTTCTGGGTTCCAAGATTAACACTATGGCTGTGCTGTTGGGTACAATGAGACTACTGCAGTATGAGGAATCGTAGGATTCTAAAGATAAACATTTAGTGTCCTAGTTACCATGGTACTGACTTAGAGTTTAGTCCTCTTTCTTTAGGTGTCTTTTGGCAACAAAAAGAGCATATGTTTCCCTCATCCCAGAGTTAATCTTTTTACATTGTAGCCAAGGTTCTTGTGGAATGGCAGTTAAGTTTGAAAGAGACATCACCACCAGCATATGGCTCCCATGTACACTCAGCAATGTGCCCATTACCACGAGATGTATTTACAAATATATACACATCCAAAGTTTGGAACAAGACACTATACAGGCCAGATACTAAGATCACCTGACACTGGGTTGGAAGCTGCCTAGCTGACATACCAAGATACTTAGGTACCATTAAGGAATTACATCATTCTGAGCCATCAGAGCCATATATGGTCTTGGAGTCATCGTCTTTTCTGCACTTCTTGAGATCAACATGTATTCACTAAAATGACCCACGGAAACCACTTTCATGCAGCACAACCTGATAAAAGAGGATGGGTTAGTCCAAGGGGTCGCTGTGCTCATCTCTAAGAGGGAATTGAAGCACCATAAAGACCAGACCCCTTTATTCTTAATTTAATTTGTAACTTAAATTATCTAAAAACTTGATTGATTACCAGTACTTACACTATAATAACAAAGCATCAATTCAAATTTTTAAAAGAAAGAAAAAACATAGTATATGTCAGTAACTTGAAGTACTTATTAACTTTAGCATATTTTAGAGGAATGGAAAAGGTGTCATCACGTTACATACAGTTCTTTTTTAGTGAATGTGATAATGATTGGTAATTTTGTTGTCCCATATTTGTCAAATGTCAATGTTTGTGTGTTTTGGGGCTTTATTAATATTCTTTGATTTGGTGTCATTCATTGTTCTGGTTCTCTTAGTTGTTTTCTGCTTATGTTATATTTATAGTTTCTAGTCTGTAGTTTTCTGTCACTGTGCCTTCCCTGTGTTTCAGGTTTCTTGTTTAGTTACTTTAGTCTCCATGATCCATGTTCCCTTTCTGTCTCCCCAGTCACTTATGTCCCCGTGTCTGTTTCTTCCCTGGTCACAGTCTAAAGCCTGCGTGTCTTAGTTTTTGTCCTGCTTCCTGTTTTGTTTTGACACTCTCTCATCCTGTGTTCATTGTGTTCAGTTTTGCTTCCACTTCCCTGTTATGTTTAGTTCCTCGTGTGTTCCCCAGCTGCCATGTCTTCCCTGATCATCCTGCTGTGTATTTATAGTGTAAGTTTCCCTTTGTGTCTCACCTTCATGTTCCATGTACGTAGTGTTTAGTTGATCCCAGTTTTGGTTTTGTTAGTTTATTCTATGTCTCCCTTTTCTTTGAGTTTGTATTTTATGCAGCCAAAAGTAAAAGGCTTGTTTTTTGTTAAAGTTCTACTCCGTCTCCACTCTCTCTCCTGTCTACACGGTCTGCCAGTGCAGACCTGAAAATATTTGGTCAATTCTTTTGTTAGAGCAATTGAAACTATGATTATATAACATAAATTTAACAGGAAACACAGTCACAGTAAAGAAACACAGAGTTATTTGTCTTCAACTGTCCCATGTCAACTTTTTATTTATGTCTGATTTATTTATTTATTTATTTATTTGTTCATTTCAGGCATAACAAAATACATATATTGAACATAAAGTGCACAAAACAAAAAACAAACAAATGTCCCAGAAAACTGCAGTCTCAAATCTGTAACAAACCCAGCTAATGGTGAAGCTTATTGATTTTGAGTCTGTGGTTTATGGAATACCTGCATAAACCACAGGAGTTCCTATTACAGACTTTCCAAAATGTCATTCACACAATTTCTTATCCTGATAAGAGGAAGCCACGTTTTATTAGACGTTCTGTTCCATTACGTTCCAGTTGTTGGTTTTCTTGAGAACTAATAATCACCTTTGTATTGACTGTCATAAAATGAAGTAAAATGTCACGTCTCATTAGGTTTTAGAGAGACCTAATGTGTCCATCCACCATGTATGCCCTATGAAATTCCAAGTTAACTTCTAGTATTATATATTGAAATGTTTCACAAAACCTATATTGTCAAAAGGAGACATATTTGCTTGCTTTCGTTAGTATTTTGTTTAATTGAAACTGTAATTATTATCGTTTTGGTTTTGTTCTGTGCTCCATCTTAATCATCACTACACATTTAAGACTTTTTTTTCCTGTTCTTCATGTTGAGTTTATTCAGCATTCAGTATAATCATTTATGTTCAAAGTTATTTGGCATATTTCTATTTTTATCATCATTATTTTTATTATTATTAAAAGTTACTGGGAAAAAAACTGCCATGGCTCCATCATTATAAGACCACATGAACCTATGTCCAGCAGTTTTTACTGGTATTTGCAGTATGTTTTCTTCTGGCTTAAGCCATGCCAGTGTGTTTCAGGTCTTGGCTTTCATCACAAGCAAACACCAAAATATATAATGTAATATAGTTGCTCTTTGTTATACAAGTGTGGCTGGAGCTTAAAACTATTAAACAGAATACCTGAACATGCTTGCTAAACAGTACAATTTACCTGCTATTGTCTGGGGATATCCATGTCCCTGACCATTAAATAGCAAACTACTGTTGCCAAATCTTTGCTCAAAGGTAGTTGAGCTGGCTGATTGCTGGGGATCCAGATCACAACTACAAGTGACTGTTGTTGTGATCTGGTGCTAAATTAACAAAATGAATTCAACAGAATTTAATTGAAACTATGTTAAAAAATAATGTAATTCTAAGAAAAACATTATTATAATATATGATTTTAATATTAACTGGAGAGACAGTATAGCTAGAAAGAAAGATAACTGATCAATTTGATCTGATGTCAGTAATTAAAGGACCTAGAGGAATTATTACTTTGGCAAGTACACACTTTGGATTTGTGTTTAGTAATAGACCTGAGAGAATTTAAAGTATTTAAACCTGATTGCTGGATTGTCTGACCATAACCTGATACTGATAATTAGAAGAATTATCTGGAATCCCCCAAATGGAGTAAGAATACTTCAAAAATGCCATCCAGAAAATTACTTTAATAATTTGTTACTAGGAGTTGATTTGGATGAATGCAGTCTGTTTATATGGTAAACCAGGGGTAGGCAACCTTTCTGATGGCGAGTGCCATTTAAAGTTTCCTCAGAAGTCAGTGTGCCATATGATTGCATTAGCAATAAATTTAATAACGCTCTATATGAACAGTTACACATTATATAGAAACACTTTATAGAATTATATTTGCAAATGTTGGCAGCTATCAGCGAATCGTTATCAGCTATTTTGAAACAAAAAAAAGACACTTTTTATTCATAACAAGAACTCCATAACAGCAAATGAACTGTACAACAGAAAATACAAATGCTATTTATGGTCTCCTCACAACAGTGATAAGAAAAATAAACTGGGCCAATATGGTATGTTTGTTAATACAGAGACACACATGTTAATGTGATCTCTGGTCTCCCACTCAGAGACACAGGTCTCCGAGTGTCCAACATTCAGACGGCTACCTGAGGACACTCATGTGAGAGAAAATCTGCTCACACAGATATGTAGAGCCAAATACTGTCAATAAGGCCTCTGCAATGTTCTGAAGACAGTTAAACTTGTCAGGTAGTGATGTCCAGCAGGTGAAAATGCAGCTCCATAAACACGTACAGCTGTGGATTCCAGCTGCTTCGATGTCGCATTAACTGGCATTAACTCAGCCAGTTAATGCGAGACAAATCTAGCTGCTCATTAAAGATTTCTGGTTTGATCAGGAAATAAAACATTGGTCCATACACCTGAAAGTCCCAAAAATGCATTGTGTCTCGAGTCTATGGATGCATTTTGACTAAAGACCGGCCCCCCAGATATTAAAGCCATAAAGCCTTTCAATGAAAACAAATGCTGTTGTGACAGTGATGTACACTGTCTTGTTGGTAAATGTATGATTTCTATTCATTTTACGTCAGATAAAAACTTTGGTTGTAAGCTTCAGATAATTATTTAATAACAGCCAGACATTTTAAATGAGAATAAGAAAGTATTTCTTTGTGCCCCCCTTTCCCTGTTAATGCCCTACCTGGCCCCCTGGCAAAACTTTGCTAGATCCGCCCCTGCACAGTTACCAGCTAGAAAAGGATCCTGGTGTTATTTGTCTCTCAGAAACAGTTCATAACTTCCCTTCAACCCATTCATGTCACCTAAAAGGTAAACCTGTTTCTCCATCACCTGTTCAGCTCTGATGATTCAGTAAGGACATCTCCTGGTTTCATCTGCATGTTTCCCTCTCACCAGATATACAAACCGATATCATGACCAGCAGCTTTACAGCTGTGGCTCCAGCAAACATCAGCTGATACTAGAAATTAATATTAAATAAATTCTAACAACAGCTGACCAAGCTTAAACGTGCTGCTGTTGTTTAGTGCGACATCCGGCGGTTTCCTCTTTCTGGCGCAAAGTGAGCGATAAACAAACAAGAGAGAAAAGCTGATCAGCTGATCATTGGGACGATTCCGTTTGTACGGAACGGTTGGCAACTCTACTAACTAACCTTATGAATAAAATAAAGTTCACTATTAATAAAATCATAGCACCCGCCCAGCAGTATATAAATTCCGTCATGCTAGCTAGCACGCAGTACGAGTTGTTGTAACTGACTGTAAAAAGTCAGCACAACGAAAATAAACTGCACCTAAACTTGGTTTATATCTGACCCAGATAGACTGCAGGTCATAACTTCTTACCTGAAGTTTAGTTCACCTGACGCTCCGACCGGCGGCTGCCTCGGGTCTCTCCTCCTGCCTCCCCTTCCCTCATCCACCTGCTGGTCTCCACCACTTGTTAATTTTACTGAATCTGTGGAAGTTACGCCATGGCCAACACTAAACAACTGAGTTATACACACCGACCAGCGTCTGGCCAATCCACCACCAAAAAAAATCAATAAAAAAAAAAATCATCGGGCCACCGAGTAAATGCCCGGTATGCCCGATGGCCAGTCCAGCTATGGTCGTGCGTGCCATCAGTTAACCCTTCTGCCTAGGGTTGCCGACCCCTGTGGTAAACATTCCACAAAAAACAGACCTCAGTCCTGTCAAGTAAAAATCAGCCCAGAATTGCAACTTTTACCACCTATGCTGTAAATCAAGAGTTTATACACACACATAATTGCTGACAGTTTTGTTCTTACTTCAAACTTATGTAATATTATCATTTAGTGAAGCCAAATCATTCTGAATCATCTCTTTTGTAATCTGTTATTGTTATTATTATTATTAATATATTATTTCCCCAGAGACACTCAATGTGCCTCAAATAAGAAGAGGTACAGTGAGATTTTTGCTTATCTTTCTATAAATATGAAAGGTTCTAACTCCATTGGTCACATATATATTGGTATACTTCTGCATCTTGAAACAATACAATATCCAGCATGGCTTTCAAAGTCACTTAAAAATATACTGCATAACAGCAGTGACAGCAGTAATGTGTTGACAGAACATCTGTCAATGTTAAGGTGACCTGTACTATTGTGCACCCTTCTCCCACTGGTCTGTGGGTGCTTTCCAATTATGTATTTTGCTGAGGAAGGTTCCCAACTTAGAGCTGGAAGTATCTGTGTGGCAGCCATTATAAGAGCTTTTCCAATTTTCCAAATACTAAGTAAAGAAGTAGCCAACAACTATTCATGCAAACAATTAAGATGAGAAACAAAGTTGAGCAGATCATATAAATGTTTATTGTAGCTGTATTTTCCATTCCACGCCATAACCTCCTAATATATTTATAGCTTTTATAAATTTAACAAATGCAGTTTGTTAAATTCACCACACTGCAACACTGCTGGAATAAAATCTACTTCTTGTTGAACTGCTTCCTTTGATAACGAACGGAGAATGCTATATCAGCTAAAGATTATGATCAGTGTTCATTAGTAAAGTCCTTTGTTGTACTGCAGTATTTAGGATTAATTTTTAAAATGAGTACAGGTCAGCTGGGATAAGTAATGGTTGGAGTGAATTTTATTGCTGTCATTGAAATCTTTAAGGTCAAATCCTTGACAACAGGAGGAAAGGAGTTACACAGGATCCCAGCAGTAAAATAGTTTTAAAAAAAATCTAATAACTTTATATGATATTTATAGAAACACACAGCCAGTAACAGAAGTGCAGATTAATGGCTAGAAAATCCAGTGTGAGCTCAGGTTTCACATAGGTGTTTCTCTCTGAAAACAGCATGGCAGCAGTCACTCACCCCCAATTGGTCATGTCAAATGGCCTTCCCTTCCCCAAGCTTCATTCTGCCAGAGGTTCCTTACTGTTCAAAGGGAGTTTTTCCTTCCCACTGTTACACAAGTGCTTGTTCATAGAGGGCTGTCTGATTGTTGGGGTTTCTCTGTAGGGGTCTTTACCCCTATCCGCCTTTTTCCTAACTCCTTAGCAATTAGCAATGACCCAACAATGAAGTGTGTTTTTTCTCATCCTCTGAGCCAGGATGGGTTGGGAAGGTGCTCTCCACCCCTTTGGGTCGAGTTTGGGCCTTTTCACTCCCTGACTAGATCACCTGGGTCTCATCATCCTCAGCAGTACAAATGGACTAGCTCTACCATCCAGTCTCCTCTAGATTATCTGCTAGATTATCTGCCTTTTAGAGTAGTAACCAGGTCCAGCTTAGTTGCTTCTTGTGTTCCTTACTTACCTGAGTTCTAAGGTAATCTATCCTTGTGTTCCCAGCATGCAGTCCTCCTCTGGCCAAAAGAAGTGGTTCTCTGTTCATTAACTCAATCCAATATTATTTATATCGTGCCAAATCCCAACAATAGTGTCCTCAAAGTGCTTAATACTGCAAGGCGTAAGTAGTGTAAGTAGTACAAAAAAACCAAACAAACAAGAAAACACCCACAAACGTTTCCAAAAATGTAGTGTTTTGTTTGTTTGTTTTTTTAAATTTCAAATATTGTATAACAAGACAAAACTGCAAACGTGAATGCAATTTTTTTTTTCTCACTCTTAACTAACTGATGTCACAGTTGGCCTGGGGGCTGCTGTGAGAACGTGGACCCAAAGAGACAGAAGCAGACACGAACAGACTGAGACGCAAAACACAGATTTTATTTACAAAAAGTTTCACAGGGAAATGTATGTGCAGGACAGAACTCAAGTGCTTAAAATACTCACAGGAGGGAGGAAAACAGGTCACACAGTTGTAGGTCTTTTTATAGGCAGGCAGAGAGCTGCAGGCGTCTGGGTGAGCATCACTGACAGCTGTGGGCGGAGCTGAATGATTGACCTGAGAATGTCCAACGATCCAAGGTGACGGAGGCAAGAGGGCAGGCAGGTGAGTGGAGTGAAACCGAATGTGTGTCCAGAATTCAAATATCCAGAAAGGCCAGAACTCAGATCATAAAGGCTTACAGCAAATGTCGAGTATGACTGATCCGTAGCGACACTGGAGGCACAGTGTGATGGCTGCATGCAACCACACAATTGAAATACTTGGGTAATATTCATTTGATCTTTTTGTCTTATTTTTACATTATGCTCTAAAGCTTCTGTGATCATAACTAATTTAATATTTTGAGTTTACCTGTAATGCATGACAACACTAAGCTATACATCAAATGGTGGCATAGACTCTGTTTTGCATTGTTTGTTATTTTATATGGGTATATGTTATATTAATTATATTTCTGTTCTTTCTAAGTTACCTGGCCTCTGCTCCAGTCCTTCCTGGTTTGGCTGAAAGAGGAGGCTGAGGGTGGAGCTGGTTTAAATGCAGAAGCCAATAAAATGGTCTGGACCATCTATTGTGATCATGTAGGGAGAATCGGGTTCTTCTTGAATGATGGTTAGCTGTTATCGCTCTAGTTTTCACCTTTGGTGTATATAACGGTTTATTCATTTGCTATATAACTGGAGCTGTTTCTCATTTGGTCAGGTCAGTTTGTTGAGTTATATTTTGTTAAGTAACTTTTGAGTAGAGTTTTGTTAAGTTAACCTCTTTTATAGGCCCACTTGGTTTTAAAAAAAAGTTTATTTTTGTCATTTTTAATTTTTATAATCATCTTGTCCTTTTTGGGGTATAATAAAACCCATTTTTTGAAGATTACATTTGTGCCTGTGTGCTCCTGGCTGCTTGGTTCATGATACACAGAAAGAATCAAGATGAGACACAAAAAGCATAAAATGCATGAACAAGAGTGACCTGTAGTAATGGTGGTTAGCAGACAAACCGGTGGAGAGCAAATGAAGCTGCTGGCCTTAAATCCTGCTGGCTGGTAATTCCTGGATTGCCATCAGGTGAGCCTACCAGCTGCGTTGATGAGAGCCCTGCCCAAAAGGTGGGGCTGCGAGTGAAAACAAGGAAAAAAACGCAGCCACTTACCCAGCCTATGACAACTGAAGCCTTTCATTGAACTACCAAATAAACAAAATGGTACTCTCTCTCATGGCAGCACTTCTGCTATAATTTTGTTCATATTTAATAAAATTAAAATGTAGACATAAGTGTACAAATTAGTTTTTGACTGCTAGTGAAAATTGTTTTCTTTACAAATTCTCGTTTGGCTCTCGGCGAAGGCGGTCACACTTTTCTCCTCTCCTCTCCCTTATCTTCCCTGCTTAGCTTCTTATGTCCTTGTCTTGTCTCGTGTTTTTTGCATTACTTTTCCCTGGAACACTCTCTCACAGTCTGTTCTCTAAAACCTAAAAGAGAATTATGGATTTGATCAACTGGTCCCTGAATGCAATTGACACCCCTTTCTCAACGAGAAGTCTGGGCTTGGGTGAGCCTGAGAGCTGAAGATATCTACCTATTCGTAACCATGATAACAGGGTTCTTGCTGATCGGAGCTGGCTTGGCCCTGGCTTATCGAAGAATTAAGGAAGCGGAACCGGCTGTTCAAACCCCCACAAGGCTGCCCGCTGGGATTGAAACGATGGGACGAGGCGTGAGTTTCTCAAAATGGGCTCATTGAGTGCAGCACGGATAAGATCTTGGAGAAGCTTACGGCTGCTGTGAATACTGAGAATAAGACCTCTGAGTGCAAACTGGATTACATCTTGGAGGGGCTCGCTCAGAATAACACCTTTGAGCGCAAATTGGATCACATCTTGGAGAAGCGCACTGCGGTCGTGAGTTCTCAGAATCGGCTCTTTGAGCACAAGAATGACAACATCACGGAGCATAAGGTTGATAACATCATGGAGAAGCTCACGGCTCTCCAACGGGAGATTGAGAGACCAGTGTTGGACTGTTAGAACAGCTTTGAAATTCATATGAGTTGTTCGCACTACAGTAAAAACCACCATCACTTCATGCGGATATCCCTTTGGCGCCAGCTGCGGTCTCTAGGCTGGAGCTGAACAACAACACCCTGATAATGGACTGTGTTTAGACCAGTGGTCCCCAATCCCAGGCCTCGAGGGCCGGTGTCCCTGCAGGTTTTAGATCTCACCCTGGGTCAACACACCTGAATCACATGATTACTTCATTACCAGGCCTCTGGAGAACTTCAAGACATGTTGAGAAGGTAATTTATCCATTTAAATCAGCTGTGATGGATCAAGGACACATCTAAAACCTGCAGGGCCCTTGTGGACTGGGATTGGGGACCCCTGGTTTAGACTGTTCTTCCCATTCTATGCAAGGCCACCTGGGTTGGCTGGAAAACTGTTTACTTAGCCTGGCAGGGCGAAGGACACTGTCTCAGCTGAACTCTGGACACGCACACACATACACATACACTGATATGCACACATTCATCCCCCCTCCCTTTCCAAACGCCTTCAATGCTTGTTTCCTGCTGGGGAACACGGCGGGTCTGAGCCCTTGCTGGAATGGTAGCGTTGGGCAGGGCGGCTGCTGTGTTCGCTTCGGATTACTCCTCACCCTCCACCCAACCCTGTGGCTTGTCACGTGTTCCATATTGTTGTGCTGAGGACATTTATGTGCTTTTTTATGCAGAGGAGTTTTTTTGTTTCCTGTTCTCATGCTGTCCTCCCATGGGAGCCCAGCATGAGTAGAGGTCTCTTTTTTTCCTCTTGTACTTTCACATTGTAGTGTACATTTCAGTGTTTTTTTCTGTAACGCTACCGATCTCCGACTTTTATCCCCATGTAATGTCTGTGTTGTGTGTGTAAGGTCGGGGGGGGGGGTCCCATTTCACTGCAGGGCAACCTGCATGTGGCGAATAAAGCCTTGATTGATTGATTGATTGATTGATTGAAATAACTCTCTCACTGAACTAACACAGCCAATCCCTCAACATGTTTCTACTCTCTGCTCATATTGCCTTCATATTAAACACATTTTTGCTTTTTAAAGAATTTATTTTAAGATAACTGTTACGGCCTCTGGCCTCAGGTGGCCCCACCTTCCTCCATGGAAATCAGTGTTCCAGGACTCACGGGGGATTGGCTGGCCCCGGATCTGTGCCCGCCTCAACTTCATGCAGATCAGAGTGTGCCAGACCACTCACACCATTGGCTGCTGCAGGAGCCTTGAACACAATGGACCAATGACATGGCTGCCTGCATTTACCGGGGAATACAAAAGGCTGGAGGTCCTTCACTCAGTGGCTGCTGCTTAGGACTGAACATGCAGTTTGCCCTTCGTGCATCCCTCTTCAATCTTTGTTGAACTTGTTTCTTTGTCAAACCATGATGCATGCTTGAACTTAGCCTGATTAGAGCTTTGCGCTGCTAGCTGGCTGTGAGTAGAAATTGTGATGCTGGCTCGCCTTAGTTTTCTCTTAGCTTTTAGTTTGTGTGCCGCCAGCTTGCCTTAGTTAACCTTTAGCTTTTACTCTTGTCTTCTTTTTTTGTCTTTATATAGTAATTGTTTGCCCAGGGGTCTGTTGAACAGCCCTGTCGGTTTTCTGTTTAAAGTTTGAAATTAAAACCTTTCTTTACTCAGTTTTGTGTTCGGGGCTTGTGTATGTTACTCCTCCCCTGACGCCTAGCAGAGGGGGTCATAACATAAGTGGGGGCTCGTCCGGGATCCCCCATAGGGGGTCTTTGTTCCTAGGAGGGGGAAGAAGAAAAAAATAGAAAGGGGGATGTTTGTTTTAGAGTAGCTTTATCACTTTAGGCGCTATGTCGGCTGCGTTTTGTTTACAGCACTTTATAGATGCCCCATCTATTGAGATTATTAGTAGCTGTCGCAAAAATGATTTGCTGCAAATTGTGGATCACTTTCAGCTGCAGGTCTCAAAAAACCTCCGTAAGTGTGATTTGAAAGCTTTAGTGGTGGACAAGTTGGTGGAAGCTGGTGTGATTCAAGCGCCTGTTTTGCCTGTGGTCTCTGGTGTGCCAAGCCAAGCTGCCGTAGGTGAAGAGGGCCAAAATGGTTCTTGTGGGGATGGTGAGGGGGATGAGCGGGGAAAAACGCCGCGCACGCTTCCTCGCATGATCCACTCTCTTCTGGGAGTTCAGAAGGCAGAGAAGGAGCTCGGCTGAAGGTGCGGCTGGCACGTCTCCAATTGGAGGCTGAGGAGAAGGCCCAGAACAGGCGGGCTCAGTTAGAGCTTGAAATAAGAAGGCTGGAGATGGAGGCAGACAAAGCCATTAAGCTGCGAAAGCTTGAGCTGGAGTCTCAGTCTCAAGCCTCACCTGTCTCTGCTGACAATTCCGGTCCCACTTCCTCGTCCGCTTCTGCTTTTAAAATCAATAAGTGCATTTCTTTAGTGCCCACTTTTAGAGAAACTGAGGTTGATACATACTCTGCAGCATTTGAACGTATTGCTGGCGCGTTGCAGTGGCCTAGTGATATTTGGCCTCTTTTGTTACAGTGCAAACTGTCCGGCAAAGCCCAAGAGGTGGTGGCTGCGCTTTCTTTAAAGGACAGTTTAGATTACTCGTGTGTTAAAACAGCTGTTTTGCAGGCATATGAGTTAGTCCCCGAAGCCTATAGGCAGAGGTTTCGCCAGCAAAAGAAATTGCCAACCCAAACTTATGTGGAGTTTGCTAGAGAAAAGGGGATTCTCTTTGATAAGTGGTGTGTTGCTTCAAAAGCGAGCGACTATGACGCTCTGCGCGAATTAGTTTTGTTAGAGGATTTTAAGAAATGCATTCCTGAACGTATTGTGCTATATTTAAATGAACAGAAAGTGACGTCTCTCGCATCTGCTGCTGTTCTTGCTGATGAGTTCGTGCTCACTCATAAAGCCTCGTTTACTGGCAGTGAGAAGCCATGGGCTAGCACTGTGCAACAGCCCCACACGGCTAAGGTGTCTGGGTCCAGGGAAAACCGTGAATGTTTTTACTGTCATAAAACTGGACATGTGATTGCTGACTGTTTAGCTTTAAAACGCAAAACGTCAAATGCTCAGCAACCCAAAGGGGTGGGTTTTGTAAAAGCTGAGGCCCGTAATGAGGTCCCTGGTTGTGGTGGTAAGGTGCCGGAACCCTGTTTCGAACCATTCATTTTTGATGGCTCAGTATCCCTAACAGACAATCCATCTGAGTTAAAACCTGTGCGTATTTTAAGGGACACTGGAGGTTCTCAAACTGTTATCCTCTCAAGTGTTTTGCCATTTTCTGCTGAAAGTGAATGTGGTTTTAATTCTGTTCTACGGGGGATAGAGATGGGTTACGCTCCCAGACCAGTTCAGAGTTTTTATCAAATCAAAACTTGTTACAGGATTTTTCCCTGTTGCTGTTTGCCCGGCTTTGCCAATAGAGGGTGTGGCCATGTTGTTGGGCAATGATATTGCGGGAGGGTTAGTGCTCCCTCGTCTGGAGGTTTTAGATAACCCCCTGAATCAGAAAACCTCTGATGTTTCCATGCACCCTGGGCTGTATCCAGCCTGTGCGATTACTCGAGCACAAGCTCGTAAAGATACTGATGTTGACCTCTCTGATTCGGTGTTGATGTCTTCATTTTCTGAGGAGAATGATGTACCAACTAACAGAAACGATGTTCTGTCACCCCCCAGACTCAGTGAAACCTGAGGAGCCTGATCCATTTCCTAAGGTCTCTTCGCTGCCCTTGACTAGAGACCAGCTGTCAGCAGCTCAATTAGCTGATGAAACACTGCAGAGCTGTTTCAAACGTACGGTAAGTGCTGAGCAAGTCAATAAAGAGCAACAAGCCTATTTTGTAGAACATGATGTTCTAATGCGTCAGTGGTCTCCACCAGGTGCAGAAGGTGCGGAATGGAGTAAAGTCAAGCAGATTGTCGTGCCCTCTGTGTACCGGCAGAAAATCCTGGCTCTTGCCCATGAAAGCCAGTGGTCAGGACACTTGGGCATCACAAAAACGTACCAGCTACTATTAAAGCATTTCTTTTGGCCTGGTATGAAGCGTGATGTTTCTAAATTTTGCCGCAGTTGCCATAAGTAAAGTGTAAAGTGTGTTGTGTTAGTCCCCGAAGGGAAATTACTCTTCTGCATTTAACCCATTCACCCAGTGAAGCAGTGGGCAGCCACCAGTTCAGCGCCCGGGGAGCAGTGTGTAGGGGCGGTACCTTGCTCAGGGGTACCTCAGGGTAGCCGTTCAGTGGGGTCGAACCCCCGACCTTCCGATCATGGGGCAGACACTCTACCTACTGAGCTATCCCTGCCATGTATGTCAGATTGCAGGTAAACATAATCAGGTCATTCCCCCAGCTCCGTTGTGTCCCATTCCTGTAGTGGATCAGCCATTTGACCATGTCATAGTAGACTGTGTGGGTCCACTACCTAGAACAAAATCAGGAAAGCAATACCTTCTCACGATCATCTGTGCAGCTACCCGTTTCCCCGAGGCTGTCCCATTGCATAAGGTTACAGCAAAATCAGTTGTTAAGGCGTTGACAACATTCTTTTCAGTGTTTGGCCTGCCAAAGGTCATACAGACTGACCAGGGCTCAAACTTTCAGTCTAGGTTATTCAAACAAGTGGCTAGCACTCTAGGTGTCAAGCATGTCGTGGCCTCTGCTTATCATCCTGAATCGCAAGGCGCATTAGAGCGGTGGCATCAGACCTTAAAGGCGATGCTACGCAAATACTGGCTTAAGTCTGAAAAGACTTGGGATGAGGGTGTTCCATTTGTGTTATTTGCTGCCCGTGACGCTGTTCAGGAGTCACTTGGTTTTAGTCCTTCTGAGCTGGTATTTGGCCATAGGCCACGCGGACCCCTCAAAGCTCTGAAAGAGGCATGTTTGAGCCCACATGGGGTTTCCAAAGTAAATGTAAGCAGGTATGTAAAACACTTCCGTGAGCGTTTGAACCAAGCCAACACTCTGGCTAAACAGCACCTTGCCGTTTCACAGGGAAAGATGAAACGCCATTATGATAAGGCTTCTGTTAAAAGAACCTTTCAGGTGGGTGACCAGGTTCTTGTGCTCTTGCCTGTTCCAGGCTCAGCCTTGTCTGCTAGGTATAGCGGCCCCTTTAAAGTCTGTGAAAAGAGAGGGGAGACTGATTATGTAATTTGCACTCCCGACCGCAGACGCAAAACACGCGTCTGCCACATAAACATGTTGAAATTATATCATCCTCGGTCGACACCAGAGCCTGCTGGATTCTGTGCTCCTATTGTAGCCGCAAGCCACCTAGAGGAAGGAGGGGTGGACGAGGTTGATGGGTTAAAGCTAAGTTATCCCACCTGTTCTAGACCCCGTCTGTCTAACTCAGAAATGCTGAAAGCGTTGCCGAGTTTGCTCGAGCATCTGTCTTTAGAGCAGCAAGAAGACATAACGGTCTTGATTAGTGAATACACCTGTTTATTCGGGGATGTGCCAACTCGCACTACAGTGCTAGAGCATGATATTGATGTCCAGGGAGCTAAACCTATTAAGCAGCATCCTTATCGAGCCAGCCTCCATAAACGCTTGCTCATGAGACAGGAGGCTGACTATTTGCTGCAAAATGGCTTAGCGAAGCCCAGTCAAAGCCCCTGGAGCTCGCCTTGTATAGTGGAGTCTAAGCCAGATGGCTCGCCCCGTTTTATTACAGACTTCCGGAAGGTGAATTCTGTGACTGGCTGACTCACATCCTCTCCCAAGAGTTGAGGATTGTGTGGACAGTATTGGTACTGCTCAGTATGTCACTAAATTAGATCTTAAAGGTTACTGGCAGGTCCCTTTAACTGAACGTGCCTCTAACATCTCTGCCTTTGTGACACCTGATGATTTTCTACAGTACACAGTCATGGCATTCGGCATGTGTAACGCTCCGGCCACCTTCCGGCGGCTGGTAAATAAAGTCCTCCACGGCCATTCCAACTGCAGTGCCTACCTAGATGATCTAGTAATTTACACTGAAACATGGCAAGATCATGTGGAAACTTTACGCCAGGTATTTCACCGTTTGGCTCAAGCTACTCTAACTCTCAACTTGGCTAAGTGTGAGTTTGCCAAAGCTACAGTGACGTACTTAGGCAGGGAGGTGGGACGTGGACAGGTCCGGCCCATTGATGCCAAAGTGGCAGTGATTAAAGAATTTCCCACACCTACCACCAGGCGTGAGTTGCGTAGGTTTCTAGGGATGGTGGGCTACTACAGAAACTTTTGTAAAAATTTCTCCTCTGTAGTCAAGCCATTGACTGACCTACTCAGCCCAAAGGTTGAGTTTATATGGTCAAGTGAGTGTCAAGATGCTTTTGAGAGTGCGAAAGCCCTCCTCTGCCACACTCCTGTGTTAGCTGCACCTGATTTGACGCGACCATTCAAACTTGAGGTTGATGCCAGTGCTGTCGGGGCTGGGGCAGTGCTGTTGCAAGAAGACTTGCAGGGTTTGGACCACCCCGTTTGTTACTTTTCCCGCAAGTTCAATAAAAATCAGTTAAACTACTCCACCATTGAAAAGGAGACCCTGGCTTTGTTGTTGGCTCTTCAGCACTTTCACGTATACCTGGGGTCCAGCATGTTACCTCTTGTTGTGTACACCGACCACAACCCACTCGTGTTCCTTGCTCGCATGTTTAATCATAACCAGCGCCTTATGCGCTGGGCTCTGTTGTTGCAGGAATACAACTTAAGTATTCACCACAAAAAGGGGTCTGAAAATGTTTTAGCTGATGGTCTGTCCCGGTTGTAAACGTGTGTTGCTGTTTGTTCTTTGTTTTTGTTCACACTCTGTAGTGTCTTCTTCTGCTTCTGCCCAACATAGTTGGTATTTTAAGGGGAGGGGTGTTACGGCCTCTGGCCTCAGGTAGCCCCGCCTTCCTCCATGGAAATCAGTGTTCCAGGACTCACGGGGGATTGGCTGGCCCCGAATCTGTGCCCGCCTCAACTTCATGCAGATCAGTGTGCCAGACCACTCACACCATTGGCTGCTGCAGGAGCCTTGAACACAATGGACCAATGACACGGCTGCCTGCATTTACCGGGGAATACAAAAGGCTGGAGGTCCTTCACTCAGTGGCTGCTGCTTAGGACTGAACATGCAGTTTGCCCTTCGTGCCTCCCTCTTCAATCTTTGTTGAACTTGTTTCTTTGTCAAACCATGATGCATGCTTGAACTTAGCCTGATTAGAGCTTTGCGCTGCTAGCTGGCTGTGAGTAGAAATTGTGATGCTGGCTCGCCTTAGTTTTCTCTTAGCTTTTAGTTTGTGTGCCGCCAGCTTGCCTTAGTTAACCTTTAGCTTTTACTCTTGTCTTCTTTTTTTGTCTTTATATAGTAATTGTTTGCCCAGGGGTCTGTTGAACAGCCCTGTCGGTTTTCTGTTTAAAGTTTGAAATTAAAACCTTTCTTTACTCAGTTTTGTGTTCGGGGCTTGTGTATGTTACTCCTCCCCTGACGCCTAGCAGAGGTGGCGTTAAAAATAACAAACACTCCCTGGATACTCGTCTCAATGACTCAGCTTCACCAAACGTAAAGACAGCTGGAGGAAAAAGAAAACACCAGAAATGGAAAAGTAATGTGATAAGTGTGTGTTCATTTCCCCACAAATTCCAGTTCCTCCAATTCATCTGCTGCAAGCTGTGAGTCTTCAGTGAATGACAGGAAAAAGAGCGAGAAGTGCCGCCATTTGGCAAAAGACATATGCTATCTAGAACAGTTTTCTTACTCAAAAAGAACATTTCAGACTAATTTGGTGATGTATATTATACAAATGCATGTTACAATGAGATTTGTCTTGTATGACCACTCTTCTGGCTAATTTAACATTTCCAGGCATTAGGAGTGTAAATGTTAGAATCAATTCAACACATTTGTACTTGTCCATGCGACTGCATGTGTTGTGATTGTTTCTCTCTCTGATGTCCTTGTTTAGAAGCACTGATCTTCAGTCTTTGCTGAATCATTGTACTACATGCAGTTAGTGAAGCCTGGCTCCTTCGCATGCTTGCTTGTTCACCTTGTACTTGAAAGAATACTTACCCGTTGTCTTTGTTTGTGCAGATTCTCTTTGGAATAACTTCCGCTGGAGAGGGATGACTCACTGCCTGTTAGCTTATCAATGTTCATGAGCGAGATTTTGTGGAGTCATTTGGACCTGTGGGGTTGCATTTTAAGCCTGTGCATGATTTATCTCTCTTGGCCATCAGCAGCCCCGAGTCTAAGCTGGGCTCTTGCACTTGCAATTTCAGCCTTCTGCAGGTATTCTGTTCTGTCAGCCATCAGCGGGCCCACACCATTGAAGTTCTTATTTCCTTTCTGCATCTTTCAGCCTCCACAGCTCTCTGCTCCCTGTTGGCCATCTGCAGCGCTGTGCCTTAACCCAAGCTCTACCTCTCTCCTGAACTTGACATCTTCTGATCGAATGGCACTGGAAGGTGGCCACCGGACCCAACATTCATGCTGATGCTCCGGACAGTCTGTTACTCAATCCAGCAGACTCGCCTTTAGTCCAGTTCGAGATCCTTTCAGACCTTCCCAGTTTCTCACTCTTCTCGGTGCTTATGCTTGCTATACCTCTCAGTGCTATGCATTACTCCTAACGTGCAGATGTTCTCTTTCCCATAGGCCTGAACTGCCGAGCTTTCTTTCTTCGGCGCCCTGCTCTAATCCCTTTCACAGCTGAGGTTCCGTTCCGTCAAGACGGGCTATCGGAGTCTAACCGCCAAACACCTCTAATTTCTGTTAATCAATAAACCATGTTCATTCTTTCTAGTCTCTCCTTATTGAAATGCTGGTTTTCCATTTAGCTAACTATTACCTTCAGGTGTTGTTAGGCTGTGACTAAGTTATTGTCATTAAACAGTGCAACTATGGTCATTTCATCTACGTCAGCTATTCTGTGATTGATGAAGGGCTGATCAAGTCATTAGTGTGGAGGGAAAAGAGAAACTGACTCAGGCGGTTCTCTGGTGTTGGAGATGGCATGCCATAACATCCTGGGTCTTTCACTTTGGACAGGAGGAAACTGCTAAGGGTTTAGCTTTGGTCTGACATAGGAAACTGTCCATCCATGCATTCATTTTCTTCATCCACTTATCCATTCATTATCCGGGTTGCCTCTCATGCTATCCCAGCTGACACAGGCAAGAGGCACAGTACACCTTAGCCATTCTGTGTGTAGCGCTAACACAAAGAGACAGGCAACCATTCACACTCGCATTCACTCCTGTTGGCAATCTAAAGCTAAATCCACATAGAAAGGTCAGATGGTGGATTTGAACCCAAGACCGTCTTGATGTGAGGAAACAGTGATAAATGCTATGACATTCAAGTTGAATTAAGATTAAAAATAAGGTTAAAACTAACCCAGCAGGTGTAAGCTACATGTATATCATCTAGTCTTTACATTGCAGACAAACTTCTTTAAATTTACTAATGATTTAGTAAAATCTAAATCTAAACTGATGTGAATTTAGTTCAGGGAGATCAAATTGAAGCTCACAAGTAAGCTTTAGATGGCAGAGAAATATTTTTGGTCAGTTAAAATCTGATGTGGATGCTCTTCATAGCAGAAACATCAGGAACAGATGGAACAAGCTAAATAGCTATGCTATTATGTCTTATTGTTTGTGGGTTTCCTCAAATTGATTTTGTAACTTTACACTGGTCAAAAACCAAAGCGAGACAGCTGTCAAAGTTATACGAGCAAGATTGCAAAACAGGATGTTAGCAGCCCCACACTGTTCCCCTGTCTTTTGCTTGCAGTGAAATTCTGCTTTTTTGGTGTTTCTTTTGTAAGGACGATGACTTTGTAACATATTTCAAATAATAGCTGTCAGAATTACAACTTCTCTTAATTCTTTGGTGGTTAAAGTGAGTTCTGTTGTTATGCCTGCGTCTAAATGCAAAAAAGAAAGAAAAAAAAGAAACCTCAAAAATAAATAAATAAATACTCTAAAGCAGGGGTCGGCAACCTTCCTGATGGCGAGTGCCATTTAAAGTTTCCTCAGAAGTCAGTGTGCCATATGATTGCATTAGCAATAAATTTAATAACGCTCTATATGAACAGTTACACAGTATATAGAACCACTTTATAGAATTATATTTGTTTGCAGATGTTGGCAGCTATCAGCGAATCGTTATCAGCTATTTTGAAACAAAAAAAAGACACTTTTTATTCATAACAAGAACTCCGTAACAGCAAATGAACTGTACAACAGAAAATACAAATGCTATTTATGGTCTCCTCACAACAATGATAAGAAAATTAAACTGGGCCAATATGGTATGTTTGTTAATACAGAGACACACATGTTAATGTGATCTCTGGTCTCCCACTCAGAGACACAGGTCTCCGAGTGTCCAACATTCAGATGGCTACCTGAGGACACTCATGTGAGAGAAAATCTGCTCACACAGATATGTAGAGCCAAATACTGTCAATAAGGCCTCTGCAGTGTTCTGAAGACAGTTACACTTGTCAGGTAGTGATGTCCAGCGGGTGAAAATGCAAGCTCCATAAACACGCACAGCTGTGGATTCCAGCTGCTTCGATGTCGCATTAACTGGCATTAACTCAGCCAGTTAAATGCGAGACAAATCTAGCTGCTCATTAAAGATTTCTGGTTTGATCAGAAAATAAAACATTGGTCCATACACCTGAAAGTCCCAAAAATGCATTGTGTCTCGAGTCTATGGATGCATTTTGACTAAAGACCGGCCCCCCAGATATTAAAGCCATAAAGCCTTTCAATGAAAACAAACGCTGTTGTGACAGTGATGTACACTGTCTTGTTGGTAAATGTATGATTTCTATTCATTTTATGTCAGATAAAAACTTTGGTTGTAAGCTTCAGATAATTATTTAATAACAGCCAGACATTTTAAATGAGAATAAGAAAGTATTTCTTTGTGCCCCCCTTTCCCTGTTAATGCCCTACCTGGCCCCCTGGCAAAACTTTACTAGACCCGCCCCTGCACAGTTACCAGCTAGAAAAGGATCCTGGTGTTATTTGTCTCTCAGAAACAGTTCATAACTTCCCTTCAACTCATTCATGTCACCAAAAAGGTAAACCTGTTTCTCCCTTACCTGTTCAGCTCTGATGATTCAGTAACGACATCTCCTGGTTTCATCTTCATGTTTCCCTCTCTACAGATATACAAACCGACATCATGACCAGCAGCTTTTACAGCTGTGGCTCCAGCAAACATCAGCTGATACTAGAAATTAATATTAATAAATTCTAACAACAGCTGACCAAGCTTAAACGTGCTGCTGTTGTTTAGTGCGACATCCGGCAATCTCTCCTTATTGAAATGCTGGTTTTCCATTTAGCTAACTATTACCTTCAGGTGTTGTTAGGCTGTGACTAAGTTATTGTCATTAAACAGTGCAACTATGGTCATTTCATCTACGTCAGCTATTCTGTGATTGATGAAGGGCTGATCAAGTCATTAGTGTGGAGGGAAAAGAGAAACTGACTCAGGCGGTTCTCTGGTATTGGAGATGGCATGCCATAACATCCTGGGTCTTTCATTTTGGACAGGAGGAAACTGCTAAGGCTTTAGCTTTGGTCTGACATAGGAAACTGTCCATCCATGCATTCATTTTCTTCATCCACTTATCCATTCATTATCCGGGTTGCCTCTCATGCTATCCCAGCTGCCACAGGCAAGAGGCACAGTACACCTTAGCCATTCTGTGTGTAGTGCTAACACAAAGAGACAGGCAACCATTCACACTCGCATTCACTCCTGTTGGCAATCTAAAGCTAAATCCACATAGAAAGGTCAGATGGTGGATTTGAACCCAAGACCGTCTTGATGTGAGGAAACAGTAATAAATGCTATGACATTCAAGTTGAATTAAGATTAAAAATACGGTTAAAACTAACCCAGCAGGTGTAAGTTACATGTTTATCATCTAGTCTTTACATTGCAGTAGGCAGACAAACTTCTTTAAATTTACTAATGATTTAGTAAAATCTAAATCTAAACTGATGTGAATTTAGTTCAGGGACATCAAAATAAAGCTCACAAGTAAGCTTTAGATGGCAGAGAAATATTTTTGGTCAGTTAAAATCTGATGTGGATGCTCTTCATAGCAGAAACATCAGGAACAGATGGAACAAGCTAAATAGTATATTCGACTCTATGTTATTATGTCTTATTGGTTGTGGGTTTCCTCAAATTGATTTTGTAACTTTACACTGGTCAAAAACCAAAACGAGACAGCTAACTGTTGAAGTTATACGAGCAACATTGCAAAACAGGATGTTAGCAGCCCCACACTGTTCCCCTGTCTTTTGCTTCCAGTGAAATTCTGCTTTTTTGGTGTTTCTTTTGTAAGGACGATGACTTTGTAACATATTTCAAATCAGAATTCAATTCAGAATTACAACTTCTCTTAATTCTTTGGTGTTAAACTGAGTTCTGTTGTTATGTCTGCGTCTAAATGCAAAAAAAGAAAGACAAAAAAAAGAAACATCAAACATAAATAAATAAATACTCTAAGGCATTTTATTTTAGAATAAGTTCTTTTTTATAGGAATACATACAAATTGTGTTTCCTTTCCATAGTTGTTTCAAACTGCTGTGAAATTACAGCAACATGTTGTTAAGGGACAAAAATAGAAAATATTCATATCCTCGAGGTTTTTCCAGTTAGATGACTACAGTAACTTCACCAGTCAGTGTGTTGGCAACAAGTGCGTCCTAGCCTTGCCAATTCCTTTGTAGTTACACACTAAACACTGGATGTTGGATAGATATGCAGGTCATGTCTATATTGGGTCCGTCAGTCCATGACCAATTCTGTACGTCTATACATCATCCGAACTTGGTCCACAATCTGTACATCAATATGACATTCAACATTTAAACTTTGGACTGGGTAAATTTTTGGGATGAGATGGGTTTTGTTGTTGTTGTTGTTGTTGTTGTTTTGTTTGTTTATGTGTTTGGTGTTTTGGGTGGGGGTAATATATTTTAAAATGTAATTAATAACGCTTATAATATTTAGAAAAAAATTGGAATTCCATTTAAAAGGAGTACAGTGTGTTAAATAAGTTTCAAAGAACATTTGCATCATATGTTGTTCGTTTTTATTTTAATGACGTTGGTATTTTATTGTACAGAACTTTGAAAGAGGAAGTTTTTTCAAGTGTGCATATGAACTGGACTATCTGCTCAACAGTCTTTGTTGCTGCGCACATTTTGCAATCTGCCTGTGAGAAGCTCAAAATCCACAGTGCAGCTGCTCATGGCGTCCCCAAGCCTCAGGCCTGGCCATTAATTTCTGGAATATGTTGTCACTGGCATTATTATAATTAAGGAGAAGGAGACAGGATACTTCGTGAGTTGTGTGATAAGTTAAAACATCTGTCATTTGTAGAGCATAAATGTTTTTAGTAGACTTCATATTTACTGGAGTTTGACTAAGCTGGCCTGAGCCAAAGCTTTTATCTGTTTGGCCTGGCACCAGGCCTGCAGATAAGTCATTTAGTATACATATGTATAAAAGGTCTGACTGCACAATAGATGTTGACTAAAATAACAAAAACACAATATTATCTATTAGAAATTAAGTAGCTAACCAATATTAGGAAAGTGAAGTAGTTTCTTTCATATACAGTATGTTACATTTCCACCTGTCTCACTTTTCTTTATTAAACCCAAAGTTCACCTAACAGAGCCATCCTGCCATCGTGCCTCTCTAGCACTCAGCGTCAGCTAGCAGCACTGGCACCTGGACACAGTATGATTGATCCCTATGAATAACAGAGCCTAAACAAAGTTTTAGATGATTTGCCAGAAGCTTAGTAATCAGCTTATAGTCCACTGTCAATAAGGCTGCTTGCCTCCAGTTTTTAAGAGCCATTAGGTCTCCTTTCTTAGGTGGGAAGGTCAGAACAGCCCTCTTAGAACTCAGTGGAAGTTCTCCAGTCCTAATGCACTCAAATATGACTCCTTTGCAGATCTTCTACAATAATGTCTCAAAAACTCTATCCTGGGAGCCTGCGCCATGGCCATCTGAGACAAAGCTGTTAGCAGTTCATCAGGAAGCACAGGTCCATCCAGGAAAGTCTTGTCAGAGTAAGAGATTTGAGGAATGTCTGACAGGAGAAAGTCACTGTCGCATTGTTCTGCTTTAAATAAATAATTCAAAGTAAAACTGAACTCTTTCCTCGCACATATCCTTTACATCTGCAATTATTCTCTCACTGGCAAGACTTAGGCAGTGCATGATCTTCCTCTCAGCCACTCTCTCTTCAAGGACAAAGAAAAAGGAGCTGCTCGTATCTATTCCTTTGAACACATTGGTTCTAGCTCTGGTGCATGCCCCTTTTGCTTCTTCCAGCAGGTGAACTCCCAGACTGTTGTGGAGCGTCAACAACTGCTCCCTTTTGTCATTGCAAGAGCCCCAACCCCTCCCCCATAATTTATACTTCCAAGCCACTAATACTTTTTCTAAATCAGCTCATACCCTCTTCAGCTCTGCAGAGGACAGAGCCGAGTATTACTGACAAAATAGCCTATTCTGTACCTTCCCCACATCCCACCAAGCCCAGAAAGATACAAAGGCCTCCTTTTTCTGTTTCTTTACCTGCCAGTCTCTAAACCTAGACAAAAAGAGAGATTTTACAAATGCCTCACTTTGAAAATGCAATGTGCAGACCTATGGACTCTTGATGATAGAACATAAAATCAAACAAAACCATATGATGGTCTGAAAAACCCGAGGGAGAAATTTCAGACTTTATTAGCATGAACAGAAAGATATATAAAAATGATCCAGCCTGGCTCCTGGGTTAAATGCAGAGAGGAATTTCCCCATGCGGATCAATAAAGTATACATCATTATTATTATTATCATTATTATTATTATTATTATTATGTGAAACTTATTTTATGTAGGTACATAGACTTAAATGTGTCAATAAGGCCTCAGACTCACAGCATATTACCCAAGAGTCTTGCAGAAAGTGGGTGTGGCTCAAAACCTCCCATTTGATCCTGACTGGGATTCACAGCACCAAAAGTTTATCTGAATCAACAAAGTCTAACTTAGTACTAATCCGACTGAATAAGGCTGCTCTCACCCCACCTATATTAGGAGCAAAACAGAGAAACATTTTCTTATTTTTCATATTTTCAGGAAATAATTTTGTCCTCACAGTTGGTCTCTAGCCCTGACACGTCTAAGTCTGACAGCTCCTCTTCCTCACCGCCTGTCATCCTCACCTCCACCCTTTTTTTCCTACTCCCCTGTCTGACCCCTCCCCTCTTTCATTAACGATTACCTTTTTCTGTAAAGGACACTTAGAGGGCACCTGTTGCTCATACAAACTTTTCACTATGCCCCCCAGGCTGAGAAAATTCACGAGACTGCAACTGGGTTTTTTTAACCCTCTCAGCTCTCTTCCTAGAGTAAACCATTTCACCAGTACTCCTCCTCTCTTGCCTTTTCCGCCTCCTCCTCTCCACCTTTTTCCCTTCTTTCCCTCCTGTTGTCTCCACTCCCTCCTATCTGAGAACCCTCCTTAACTTCCTGTCCCTCCTCATTCCTCCTCTCAGCTTCTACAGCCTGAATTCCTTCATCACGTTCTTCCTCTCCCCTCTTAGAAAAACCATAGTGGGGGTTGTCTTAAAGGACAATCCAATCTATTATTGCCATCAATAAATTATTTTTGCTTAACTGCTTCCCAACTCATAAGCCTACACCTCCCATCATAATCCAAACATGCGTGCACAAAACACTTACAGGGCGTTACAGTTACAGAGCGACTTGTTTGTCTGTTGACTGACTAAAAATATGATCATATTTATCATTTAGACTGCAGAAGACAAATTATATTAATTTACCCCTAACCAGCAGATGAGGCCTTGTTATACTTTGCTTTAAAAATATAAAGATATATAAGTCAGCATCGGCGATGACCCTAAACCCTAACCATAACCTTTATCTTTTGGAGAAAATGTCATTTTTGATGCATGTTAATAGGAATCGTTACATTCTCTGCTGACAACGCAACAATTGAGAAAAAGCAAAACTCCGCGTAGGGTTAGATTCCTCAACAATGAAGGCTCAGAACTCACAGGCTTAAATATAATGTTTAAAGTAACTGTGGTTGTGAAAGCCACTTCTGGTGAAGCAGAGTGTGTAGGATGAACGTCATCCTGTGAGATCATAGAGCATTTTTAGAAATGTTGCATTAAAAACAAAAGCAAACTGACATTATTACGGGAAATCCTTCTCATTTGTCCAAATCTGGTTTTGATCTGTTTGCAAAGGTTTCTTTCAATAAATCTTTTTTTTTAAATCAGTTTAGCTTCAATCCTCACGTTACGTTTCCACAAGAATCCAACCTTGATGCTGTTGATGTTTTAGTCACATGTTACTTTTTGAAGACACACAAGGTGTTTTTTCAAACTTGCTTCACTACAGCCGTCTTTCACGGCTAATAAAGAGACTTCGTTTAGATTACAAAACAGGATGCTGACAGAAAACCCATACGGTAGCCACTCGAAAATACAGATGATCTCATTTTGGTTTCAGACTTTTTCTGAAAGCCAAATCCATCAGGTTTTTTTCTCAAAATGGGTTGAACATACCTCCTTTATATTAATGTGTCAAAGTGTGATCAGTGACTCTTCTGGAGTGGATTCATCAACAACCAACAACAGAGCTTTACTAAAGGTAAATAATATTTATTATTTTGCTGCTGTAACATTGTCAATAATAAACTCAACTAATTTGTTAAGGTTAAGTACATAAGCTACACTGTTTTCTTTAAGAAAGAGCACCGCTTTTGTGAAGATGGTGAGTTTTAACATAATTCCAATGTAATTCTCATTAAAAAGAGAAAACAAACACATTTAAATAGATTAAATACAAGAGAATGACTAAATTAACTACACTGATCAAAGCAAATGACCCACTAATTGTTACATTTAGCGACATGAGTGGTAGACTCAGCGGTCAGGTTGGTGAAATAAGCCTTCTTGTGTGTAACTATGACTTTTAAGGACCAATGTATTGTAATCATGTAAAATTTGGTGAAATTACTATTTTTCATATAAAAACAGCTATTTACTGCATATGGAATTTAAAACCCTCTGAGTCAAAGAGTTTGAAGTTTTCACAAATGAAATATATGTGATCAGTAGCATTGAATTTATATGTAGATAAACCAACCTGCATGCAAATATAAATGAACACATACACACACCAACTTCTATAATATGGTCCAAACAGGGACATACTTCTACTGAGTGCCAGAGATTCTTCATTATCCTCTTTTTATTTTGGTTTCACTCTGTCAGACATAATGGATAGGCAACTTCACACCATTTGGTTTTTGACTTAGTGAAATCAAATTGCTCAGCTTCTTCTGAATCTGTCTGAAACCTCACCTTATCACCCAACAACACTGTTAAAATATGACGTATGTAACTGGCTACAAATGCCATATTTAGCACATATTCACATTAAAGTACAGAGGGTGACACTAATTACTCTTTATTTAAAAAGTCACCCTGTGATTCTTAATTCTTTTAGCTAACTGAGCGCTGACTTCTCAGGGTTGTCAGTCAACACAAAGCAACAAAACTGACAAAGTTATAGATGCTGCTTCATGAGTGATACATCATGGCAGACAAAGAAATACAAAATGTCCATGACCTCATTTTCCTACACCTCTCACAGACTGATAACATCATTAGTCACTTTCAGTTATAGTTGTATTAAACTACTACTAAACTAAACTACCTCTTTATATGAATTATCAGTCTGCAAAACAACAGCTGTGCAGCAACAGGTGTTTATGCATAAGTAGTGTAACATATGATATAAATGTAGACCACAGTTAACTTGTGTATATAGGTCCAACACAACTTGAGCTTTTTGGTCAAATACTCAACTCAACATACTCAACATAGTGACACCATTAAATATGTTATATCAATGTGTATACATGTCGTAAAAAAACAACACTACCTCCTTTAATGCCATGTAATCGTTTAAAAATCAGTCTTCCTTGATATAACATATAATCTGATTCATTATCTTCACTCTTTAAGTCTTCCTTTTACTTATCTCATTACTACTGAAGTCTAGAACTAATTCATTTTCAAAATCTGTAAATGAATTTGTCACTGTTCATGGTCTTCTATCATGAAAAAATCTATACCACAAAAGCTATACAAATTTTTTATGTGCCACTTTCATAGCCTTGATTACATCTGAGCTATCCCACATAGCAAAATAGGTATGGCCCACACAATGTGCTTACACATGGCACACATACTGCAAAGAATGGTGGCTCTTTGGTGACCCAGATCTGGTTTGCCAGAGGTGGCCCATGCATGGACCAGCACAAGGCCAGTTGCAGACACACTGCTGGCCGAGAACAGTTTCAGCTCTGGCCCCAGATGTCAGCCTAATGTGTACCTTGATCAAGCCATATAATAAAAACACAATAGTGCAAAAGTAACATGCCGAAACTCTGTTCACACAGTGAATGGACTGATTCTTATATGGCGCTTTCTACTCTCCCGGATTACTCAAAGTGCTCTATTCACAGGGGTGCACATAAGTGGTCCGTAGGTGTGCATGCGCTGTCAAAATAAAAGACGCGCACCAGATAAGAAGTTGCAACGCGCGCTTGCATTGCAACATGGCATTGGGGTCTTCTAACTAAAATAGGAAAATAGGAACATAAATAGTGCCATTATTGCCAGACCTAGCCAACATCTGGTTGACGTACACCCTGCCATGACACCAGTCGGTCAGAAGTGCCAGCTTGATGCCGGATCCAGGGAAGACCTGTTTTCTATGAACCTGGGCCACATAAACCAAACCACAATTGGGCCAGATGTGCCATGCCATCACATAAACAGTGCCATCTACCCCAGGCCTGGCCCATATATGTATGACCACTTATCATGCCAGAAGTCACCCAGCAGTGCCGGCTTGAGACCAGATCCAGGCCAGACCTGTCTGCTATGTGGGATCTGACCCTTCACTGCTAAATGCAGTCAGTGTTTAATTGAAGCAGTTAGTGTTTAAGATTTATTTACAACTAACTAGACATTAAGTACCAATTGAAAAAATAGCTAAATATTCAATGCAATTAGTTGTAATAGAAACAAAAAATGAAAGATGAATTTTACATAATGCATTTATCTTTTGTTTTTTTGTGATACCACTGCAGGTCCCAAGGCAGTGATGGAGATGACCACTAGATCTTTTCATCAATTCAACACAACCACTGCACCTGTTTACCAGTATGCTGAGTTGAGACATTCTCTCAACACTATGTGTGCCATTTTTCTCTCCCTGGTCTTTGTCCTCGGTGTGCCCGGAAATGGAGTTGTTATCTGGGTGGCTGGGTTCAAGATGAAGAAAACTGTTAATGCAGTTTGGTTTCTCAACCTTGCTGTGGCCGACTTCTTCTTTTGTGCATTTCTTCCCATTGCCGTGCCATACCTGTTACAGTCTCATTGGCCTTTTGGCCAAGTCATGTGCAAGCTAACCACCGCTTTACGCTCTCTTTACGTATCTGTTAGTGTCTGGATTCTGGTGGTGATCAGTGTGGACAGGTGTGTTTCTGTGGTGTGGCCGGTCTGGGCTCACAACCACCGAAATGTACGTAAGGCATCCTATGTGAGTCTGTGTGTTTGGATGGTGAATCTGATATACAGCATTGGATTTTTTTTCTTTATAGAAACAAAGGAAATGAATGACACTAAAACCAAAACCATCTGCTTCAACAAGTTTACTCTTCATGATGACTTTAAACCATCATCTTTCATTCAGCTGACATTAGTCAACCGCTTTCTCCTGGGATTTGCAGTCCCCTTCTCTGTCATCGTCTCCTGTTATGCCGTCATAATCCATCGTCTGAGAAGAAGCAGTACTCTGGCAAGGAAATCAAGTCACACTTTAAAGATCATCACTGCCATAATCATTACTTTCTTTCTGTGCTGGGCTCCCATTCGCATTATGGATCTAATTCTACTTGAGAAACACAGATCTACTACTACAAGTGGAACATTAGTGTATGTCCTGGCTATCGGGATCCCTCTCGCCCGCTGTTTGACTTATCTCAACAGCTGCCTGAATCCACTGCTGTATGTGTTCATGGGCCAGGATTTTAAGAATCAAGTCCACAAATCTATCCACAACATCTTGGAGACTGCCTTCCAGGAAGAAGTTCCTCGCTCTTATATCTATACAAATACAGCCAATCAGAAGAATACAAAGTCAGTGTCTGTCACACAGTTGTAATGTGATTAAAGAGATAAATACATTGTACTGTACATAGTGACTTTAACTGTGTCTAACAAATAAACTTTTCTTTAAATACATGGATCCTCTCAAATTATAGAGTTAATCTCTTTTGATTTAATAACATGAATTTTAGGATTGTTGATCAAAAGCATTCTTTTTTTTAAGTATATTATATATTATTACTGTGATATTGTACAGCAAGTGAAATTTTGGGGGCATTTGAAACACTTTGGAATGCTAAAATATTTTAGTGTAACTTTTTAACATTCTTAATCAAAAGACAAAATAATACGATGCCTATTACGCACAGTATTCTACATATGTACCTGAAACAAGTGACAAACATTTGGCAGGAGCAACTAAATATATCCATCTATACTACCTGTGATTGTCTCGGTCCCTGTGTCTTTTGCCCAAGTTTTGATTTTCACAATAATTTTTGTATTTGTGTTTATTTATTATGGGGTTTGTACTTTTATTTACAAATTGTGGAAATTGATTGTTTTCTTTCTGGTTGTCTCGGTTTTGTGTTTACGTTTTCTTAGTTTTACTTTTTTTTAGAACCTAGTTTTCTCTGTGTCCAAAGTTTGTTCATTAATTTTAAGTTTATCCTGTCTGTCCTGTTTTCACCTTCCTAATTTCAGAAGTCTGTGTTGTCTCTGTGTTTCTTGTCTTGATTTCCTGTTTCATTTTGATAGTTTTTTGTGCCTTCTGGTATTCAGTTAAGCTCCCCCCATTATCCCCTTATTGTTGGCATATAACTGCGTTTTCTTTCCAGTGGTCTTCCTTGTCCTCCCCTTACTTCTTTATTGGGAACTTGCAGATTACTTCGCTGTTTCACGGAATGGACTTTGTGACCCTGAACTCTTTTATTCAGTCTATGTCAGCCTGCCTTTGAGTCTATCTGCGTCCCACCTGCGAAACATGAGAGTGGTGCTTCATTAGTTCTGATGGTGCTTCATTAGTAGTATCGTTTGTCACACATTAATAAACTATTTTATGCCATAGATGGATATAGATATATATGGATACAGTGCTACAGCTTACATCTTAATCACTTCATGAGTCAACTAAACAAAATCCTTTTCCTAATATGAATTTTTCAAGAGGAATTTGTGTGCCAGTGTTACGGCCCTAGCAGTGCCTCCTCCTGAAGTTACCTGTGTGGGCATGTCCTACCATCTCTCCTGCCTTAGGTGCCACCTTTTTCTTTTGTACAGCTGACTCACATCAGCAATTAAAGGTATTTAAGGGCAGAAAAAGGTGAGTGAGCTCTGGTACCAGAGTGCCATGTGAGGGGTTTTACCTAGTGAGCTGTGTGAGTGTTTGGTGGTTGCAGCTAGTGAGCTGAAGCTTGTGATTGTTTGCTCCTACTTGGCGGAGAGGACTGTGTTTGGTTACTAACCCTTTTCTGACTTACTTTTCAGTTTACTGACTGACGCTTGAGTTTTGTTTTGTTTCTTTAAATGGTGATAGTGGCTTATCCGTCTCTTTTAGTTGAGTTATTAATAGAAACTTTAATAAAACTCTTTAATTTAACCATTTTGCCTCTCTGTCTCCTTTTTCCGACCCGGACGCTTTTTGTTACTTTCCCTAATCGCCTGGACCCTTTTAGGGGAACGTAACAGCTAGTTCTACAACTCATTTGATGAGAAATCATTATTAAAATCACAGAAAACACATTACATATACCAGCAGAGGGAGCTGTTTTATATAAACGCTTCAGTGTTAAAGGGCAGCAGCCTAAAGAGGAAAACTGTAACAATCCTTCAGGTGGCTCTGTTTTATATTGTTACGAACTTGCACTTTCATGTGTTTATTCTGTGAAGGTAATGTATCTGTTTATGTTTATTCAGCTGTGCCAGGGCCCTGCTCCGATTGGTGCGTGGATACACCGCCCCGTCGTGACTGGTTCCAGCTGGAGGACCCGCCCATTAAAAGGAGGCTGGAGTGCCACGGCGGGAGTGGTCTTCGCGTTTCTCCTGACGACCCAGCAGTGTACCTGTGGCAGCTGCTGGCTGCAGTGCTGTTTGAAAGTTGTGGAAGTGGAGTGGGTAGGGGTGAGCTGCCGATTCTTTTGATCACCCATTTTCTCCTGTTTTGAATTAGTTAAGGAGGTCAGACTCTGTCTTTATTTTTGATTTTGTTTTGGTAAGGTCTGGGGTGCAGGATTTGTGTAGATTTTTTTTTGTTTATTATTTTGGCCTTGGCTTACCTGGGGGCGAGTACCTCACTCATGTTATTGACTGGCCCTAGACGGGTCGTAACAATATACAAAAGGTAGATACAGGAGATCTGAGTTCTGCTTCCTTTATTTCATTTTGTTATACAGATTTCCCTATTTATCCTTTATGCTCATGTACACATTCTTTTACCTTTTTCTCCACAATTTTCTCGTAACAAAAACCACAACATCAAATCACACTGTTAACCCACATGGTTACTTTGTTTTGTGTCTATAAATATACAAAATAACTGCATTATCTCACAGAGTCCTTAACAAAAACGTTTAGTATCGTTAACACTCTGATCAGTTTACTTTGAATCCTTTTCTATATATCTTAAGATTCACATACAAAGGTTTTCAATCTTTAGAATTGCATTTGGATTAGATAACTCACACTAGTAACCTGTTTTAGGCAGTAAAGGTAGAGATGAGACAACTAAGTTGTGTTCTGTCTGCAGGCTCTTTCTCATCTGTTGTCAGGTCATCAGCCTACCATACCCAGCTTTAGTTCCCCCTTGTGGCAAAGCTGCACAATTACATTTCCATAAAGCCATCTAAATTCTTTTTAATACTAAAGTAAGTAAGACCTCTTCACCAATTAACTGGTAAAACAAATTATAATTATGACCATATTTGCATCACAAAACACAGGTATGCTTTTACTGCAATGTCAATGTGTTTGAGATCATTGTCATTGCAGCTCAATTTCAATCTGGAACTACTTCAGATTTCCTTTAAAGGGTTAAAGTTTTTTAGGTTTTTATTGTGACATAAATGTTTCTTTTTTCTTCAAAGCAAATATAAAGACAAACATGAGGAATGAATATGTATATGTTTTACTGTATGTTATTGTTTTACATGTCACTGCATATATGTGTGTGTGTGTGTGTGTGTGTGTGTGTGTGTGTGTGTGTGTGTGTGTGTGTATCCTGGATTCCTGTCCTTGGTCCCCACCAGAGATTAACGCATTACTGCCCATTACAGTAACGCATGCCGATTTCTTTTTTCAAGAACGAGTAAAGTAACAGATTACTATTGTAAAAAAGGTAATTAAATTACCATTACTTTCCTGTAAGCACGCTGCGTTACTGCATTACTAAAACCGTGATTCTTTTGTGAGTGTCTCATGACAATGACGTAAGCGAGTGCGACGTTTATGGCAACAGCTGTGTGCAGATCAAGAATGGATAATATATTGAGTGCGGGAGAGAGTATGAGCATGCAGCGTTTAAAGCGTGGAAGTACTGACCTTACTTTGGGTTTGATTCCGTAAAAAGTGACAAAAACATTAGCGTCCGCTGTTCACTGCGTGGGAAGAAAACTTCTTTTTACAGAGAAAAAACCCTGTAACTTCCGAGCAAGCACCGAGTGCGCTACCACGGAATGGGAAATTCACATACAAACTCATGGATTCTTCCACTGACCGCTGCGGCACACCTGCACCAGGGCAAACCTACGCCTACCCCACTCCTGCTATACAGGTGAAAATAGAGCAACAGGACCGCTAGTCTTTGATTTTACTTATTTTCTGCTGTGTTTTACTTTCATCTGTTTGAAAGACTGAGTTTAAACACAAAAACCTATTTTATTTTATGTGCTGGAATGTGCAGAAAATAGGTTTAAATGTTAAACAAATTGCTTCCAGTCAGAGAATGTTGCATATAATTTAATGTTTACTTGATGCATAAAGTTAAAAGATTAAAACTAATAAAACAAATTTTAAAAAGAGACTTTTCCATTTGATTACATTTTATATGATGGATTATGCTGAAAAAGTAGAAATGGGCTGAAAGATCTATCGCTTTATCACCTATTCAGGTTGTAAATCAAGTTTTTAAAAAGTAACTAAGTAACTAATTACTTATGGAAATAAGTAATCAGTAAAGTAACGGGATTACTTTTGGGGGGAAGTAATCAGTAATTAGTTACTGATTACTTTTTTCAAGTAACTTGACCAACACTGCTCCCCACTTATCTGTAAGTGATCATGCACTTGTTCTTGGAGCAACTTCAGTGTTTGCCAGTAATGAGCAAAGCAAGGCTTTGTGTAAAAAAGAAAATGACACATTCAAAGCCGTTGTGCAAAAGTTTCAAAACAATCTAAAACCAAGCTTGACAGTGACACCTACTGGCCACTTTTGCTATTGTCACATCTTGATAATACTCTCCTGTGAAATAATGATCCATTGCATTGCTAGCAATGCAGAATTCTCAAGAATGATTTATTATTAGTATTATTATTATTAGTAGTAGTAGTGTTCTTATTAAATATACCAGAGAATCAACAATTATGATTAATGAATGTTTTGGAGAAATACCCATAACACTTACAACTTCTAATAACTTTAATTGAACAAATCAGTCAGTGTGGTCCAGTTCTTGTCTTGTTCTGCTTTAAATAAATAATTCAAAGTAAAACTGTACCCCTTCCTCGCACATAACCTTTACATCTGCAATTATTCTCTCACTGGCAAGACTTAGGCAGTGCATGGTCTTCCTCTCAGCCACTCTGTTTTCAAAGACAAAGAAAAAGGAGCTGGACGTATCTATTCCTTTGAACACATTGGTTCTAGCTCTGGTGCATTCCCCTTTTGCTTCTTCCAGCAGGTGAACTCCCAGACTGTTGCGGAGCGTCAACAACTGCTGCCTTTTGTCATTGCAAGAGCCCCAACCCCTCCCCCCATAATTTATACTTCCAAGCCACTAATACTTTTTTCTAAATCAGCTCATACCCTCTTCAGCTCTGCAGACGACAGAGCCGAGTATTACTGACAAAATAACCTATTCTGTACCTTCCCCACATCCCACCAAGCCCAGAAGATACAAAGGCCTCCTTTTTCTGTTTCTTTACCTACCAGTCTCTGAACCCAGACAAAAAGAGAGATTTTACAAATGCCTCACTTTGAAAATGCAATGTGCAGACCTATGGACTCTTGATGATAGAACATAAAATCAAACAAAACCATATGATGGTCTGAAAAACCCGAGGGAGAAATTTCAGACTTTATTAGCATGAACAGAAAGATATATAAAAATGATCCAGCCTGGCTCCTGGGTTAAATGCAGAGAGGAATTTCCCCATGTGGATCAATAAATATACATATTATTATTATTATTGGTAGTATTATGATTATTATTATTAGTAGTAGTAGTAGTAGTAGTATTACGTCAAACTTTTTCTATGTGGGTACATAGACCTAAATGTGTCAATAAGGGCTCAGACATATTACCCAAGAGTCTTGCAGAAAGTGGGTGTGGCTCAAAACCCCCCATTTGATCCTGACTGGGATTCACAGTACTATTTTTGCCCCCCAGCACCAAAAGTTTATCTGAATCAACAAAGTCTAACTTAGTATTAATCCGACTGAATAAGGCTGCTCTCACCCCACCTATATTAGCAGCAAAACAGAGAAACATTTTCTTATTTTTCATATTTTCAGGAAATAATTTTGTCCTCACAGTTGGTCTCTAACCCTGACACGTCTAACTCTGACAGCTCCTCTTCCTCACAGCCTGTCATCCCTCACCTCCTCCCTTTAGTCCTACTCCCCTGTCTGACCCCTCCTCTCTTTCATTGATGACCTTTTTCCATAAAGGACACTTAGAGGGCACCTGTTGCTCTATCAACTTTTCACTATGATAAGATAAGATAAGATAAGATAAGATAAGATAAGATAAAACGTTATTAATGCCTCGGGTGGGTTCCTCTGGGAAATTCGGTTTCCAAAAGCACAGCACCGACAGAAGTTACAGAACGTGAGCAGAATATTATATATATACACATATATAAATACAGAGACATATATAAATAAAGTATACGAAAGGGATAAATAAATAGGAATAAGAATACAAGGGAATTGCACATTTCAAGTATGCCCTCCTGGCTGAGAAAATTCATGAGACTGCATCTGTTCTTTTACCCTCTCAGCTGTGGCGTGTCCAGCGGGGTGGCCTTGGGGGGGCACAGGCCACCCTCCCAACCAGACTGGCCACCCCAGGTGCCACCCCGAAGCTAAAACAATAAAATTCAATGAAATATCAAATGTACGATTATGTTTTCACAGTGAAGCTCAGATATCCGAGTGTAAGTGAATGCAGCATCGGCTATGAGCATCATGTTAGCAAAGGTAGGAGAGCCAAGCACGAAAGAGGCACCGCAGAAAACAGTTTTTCGGCGAAAGATTAACAGTTTAACATAGCTGGACGGGCCATCGAGCATACCGGGCATTTGCCCTGTGGGCTGATGACTTATTTATTTATTTATTTTGTAACGGCATGAACAATGAGAGGTGGTGGATTGGCCAGATGCTGGCCAATGTGTAAAAACTCAGTTGTTTGGCGGTGGCCAGCAGGTGGATGAGGGAAGGGGAGGCAGGAGGAGGAGAGACCCGAGGCAGCCGCCAGTCCGAGTGTCAGGTGAACTGAACTTCGGGTAAGAAGTTATGACCTGCAGTCTATCTGGGTCAGATATAAACCAAGTTTAGGTGGAGTTTATTTTTGTTGTGCTGACTTTTTACAGTCAGTTACAATAACTCGTACTGTGTACTAGCTAGCATGAGGAGTTTATATACACCTGGGTGGGTGCTGGGATGTTACTGATAGTGAACTTTATTTTATTCATAAGGTTAATTAATAGAGTTTCCAATGGCTCCTTAAAAAATGGACTGGTCCCTCATTCAGAGAAAATATTACCCGTTTCGTATTGAGCAGTTTGTCCCGTACTAGAATGAAAAAAAGACACAAAGCTGGAGTTATTCTGTGTCTTTGCTGCACAGCTGCCTCTTCTTCTCTCATTCTCTCCCCTCCCTCTCCTGTTGCTACTTCAATCATGAAACTGATCAATGATCAGCTGATTGGCTTTTCTCTTGTTTGTTTATCGCCCACTTTGCGCCAGAAAGAGGAAACCAGCAGATGTCGCGCTAAACAACAGCAGCACGTTTAAGCTTGATCAGCTGTTGTTAGAATTTATTTAATATTAATTTCTAGTATCAGCTGAGGTTTGCTGGAGCCACAGCTGTAAAAGCTGCTGGTCATGATGTCGGTTTGGATATGTGGTGAAACCATGTCCTTACTGAATCATCAGAGCTGAACAGGTGATGGAGAAACAGGTTTTACTTTTAGGTGACATGAATGAGTTGAAGGGAAGTTATGAACTGTTTCGGAGAGACAAATAACACCAGGATCCTTTTCTATGTAGCTGACAGCTGGTAACTGTGCAGGGGCGGGTCTAGCAAAGTTTTGCCAGGTAGGGCCAGGTAGGGTATTAACAGGGAAAGGGGGCACAAAGAAATACTTTTCTTACTTATTCTCATTTAAAATATCTAGCTTTTATTAAATAATTATCTGAATCTTGCGAACAAAGTTTTTATCTGATGTAAAATTTATAGAAATCATACATATACCAAAAGGACAGTGTACATCACTGTCACAACAGCGTTTGTTTTCATTCAAAGGCTTTATGGCTTTAATACCTGGTGGGCCGGTCTGTAGTCAAAATGCCCAATTTTTTGTCCCAGTCCAGCCCTGCAGGTTAATACTGGCAGTGTCACCATGCCAGCTGACTGTATTTCATCATCAGCCAGTGTTGTTCTTTATACATCAGTATTACCAAAGTTTATCATAAGGCAGCATAGAAAGTATTTACTTGCTTTCAGGTTTTATTCAAATGTTAGTCTTTTCATTTGTTTCCCCACTTTTTTCCTGTTTCAAAATCAAACACCAGTTTGTAAGAAGATTATCTTCTTTTTTTTAATTGGCAGATAAAGTTTTGCATTGGCTAATTTGCCAATTGTATGTTAAAAATGTTTGTATTTTAATATTCAAAAATGTTTTTGCCCAAAACATATGTGCACTATATGTCAGTAAAAATACTATGCAAATATTGCTGTCCTTGAATGCTGAGTAAACACTGACAAAGCACTGATTGTATCTCTTGTACTTCATCAACGCAGTATCTAAAAACTTTGCACCGTAGTGGTTAAAACCTCATTCTAATAAGAGTCAAAAGCAAATTCAGTTATTAGGTTTACAGGGTTATTGAATTATGGTTAACGGTTGGTAGAATTTTTTTTAACATTATCTGCCAATTACATCTGCCACCCTTCTCCAAATCTGTGCCCCTACCTGGCCCCCCCAACAAAAATTTTCTAGACACGCCACTGCCTCTCAGCTCTCTTCCTAGAGTAAACCATTTCACCAGTACTACTCCTCTCTTGCCTTTTCCGCCTCCTCCTCTCCACCTTTTTCCCTTCTTTCCCTCCTGTTGTCTCCACTCCCTCCTATCTGAGAATCCTCCTTAACTTCCTGTCCCTCCTCATTCCTCCTCTCAGCTTCTACAGCCTGATTTTCATCACGTTCTTCCTCTCCCCTCTTAGAAAAACCATAGTGGGGGTTGTCTTAAAGGACAATCCAATCTATTATTGCCATCAATAAATTATTTTTGCTTAACTGCTTCCCAACTCATAAGCCTACACCTCCCATCATAATCCAAACATGAGTGCACAAAACACTTACAGAGCGTTACAGTTACAGAGCGACTTGTTTGTCTGTTGACTGACTAAAAATATGATCATATTTATCATTTACACTGCAGAAGACAAATTATATTAATTTACCCCTAACCAGCAGATGAGGTTTTGCTTTAAAAATATAAAGATATAAAGATATATAATATAAAGATATATAAGTCAGATATATAAGATATATAAGTCAGCATCGGCGATGACCCTAAACCCTAACCATAACCTTTATCTTTTGGAGAAAATGTCATTTTTGATGCATGTTAGTAGGAATCGTTACATTCTCTGCTGACAACGCAACAATTGAGAAAAAGCAAAACTCCGTGTAGGGTTAGATTCCTCAACAATGATGGCTCAGAACTCACAGGCTTAAATGTAATGTTTAAAGTAACTGTGGTTGTGAAAGCCACTTCTGGTAAAGCAGAGTGTGTAGGATGAACGTCATCCTGTGAGATCATAGAGTATTTTTAGAAATGTTGCATTAAAAACAAAAGCAAACTGACATTATTACGGGAAATCCTTCTCATTTGTCCAAATCTGGTTTTGATCTGTTTGCAAAGGTTTCTTTCAATAAATCTTTTTAAAACAAATCAGTTTAGCTTCAGTCCTCACGTTATGTTTCCACAAGAATCCAACCTTGATGCTGTTGATGTTTTAGTCACATGTTACTTTTTGAAGACACACAAGGTGTTTTTTCAAACTTGTTTCACTACAGCCGTCTTTCACGGCTAATAAAGAGACTTCATTTAGATTACAAAACAGGATGCTGACAGAAAACCCATACGGTAGCCACTCGAAAATACAGATGATCTCATTTTGGTTTCAGACTTTTTCTGAAAGCCAAATTCAGCAGGTTTTTTTTCTCAGAATGGGTTCAAGATGAAGAAAGCTGTTAACACAGTTTGGTTCCTCAACCTTGCTGTGGCTGACTTCCTCTTCACTGCATTTCTTCCCCTGAGTGTGACATACATAGCTTCAGGATTCCTCTGGCCTTCTGGCAACTTCATGTGCAAGCTGTACACCACCATCAGCTTTCTGAACATGTTTACCATTATCTACATTCTGGTGTTGATCAGTGTGGACAGATGTGTGTCTGTGGTGTGGCTCAGAACCACCGAAATGTACGCAAAGCATCCTATGTAAGTCTGTGTGTTTGGGTGGTGGCTTTGATTTTCAGTGCTCCATATTTCATCTTAAGGGACACTGAACAAGACTCTAACAAAATCATCTGCTTCGACAACCATGCTCTTTCTGATGACAAGCCATAAACAAGCCATGTTCTCCAATAGCCACACAGCAGCTTCTTCCTGTATTTGGAGGCCCTAGCAAAATGCAAAACTACAGAACAAACAGCCAGAAATGATGAGAAGGGAAAATGCCAGTGGCCTCAAAATGTAAAGCCATTCCTGTTTTAGGATTTATCCCATTATTGCACATTACAGTCCACCTGCTGTTAATTTCAGAAATACCAAAGCAGCTGAAACTAATTAACCCCTTCTGCTACTTGAATGAGCAGAAATGACCAGATCAACAACCCAGAAGTTTAATTGACTTGATGCTGTAATCAAATTAATAAGTGTTCCTTTAACTTTTTTGAACAATGTATATATGATAACTTTGATTTTATTATTTTTGATGTAGCAGTTACTTTGTGCAATTTTTTTTTTAGTTTTTAACTTCTCTTCTTTGTCTAAACAAACACATGAATAAGCTCTTTCTGTCAGTTTTATTCGGCCTCGGTGGCTTCAGTACATGATGATAATGACAGTTATGACTTTTCTTGCTAACCATGATTTATATTATGAGACCATTTGTGCACAAAACAAAGATTTTTTTTTGTAATGTACATTTATAAATAACAGTCTCACACTCCATGTGTATCAATTCATTCCATCTGTAAGACATCTAACATGGGTGATAATTTATCATTAATAAATCACCAAAAACAGGACACAAAAATTATTAATATAGTTTTTATCAGAGTATGGAAATGATTATATACTAAATAATTCACAGATAAAAGACAGCAGTCCTGAAAACACAACAGCTGCAGACAACTGAGTTACAACTTCTAATAACTTTAATTGAACAAATCAGTCAGCGTGGTCCAGTTCTTGTCTAATGTGTCTACTACACAGGAAGTGTAGTCGACGCTCCGGACAGTCTGTTACTCAATCCAGCAGACTCGCCTTTAGTCCTGTTCGAGATCCTTTCAGACATTCCCAGTTTCTCACTCTTCTCTGTGCTTATGCTTGCTATGCCTCTCAGTGCTATGCATTACTCCTAACGTGCAGATGTTCCCTTCCCCATAGGCCTGAACTGCCGAGCTTTCTTTCTTTCTTCAGCGCCCTGCTCTAATCCCTTTCACAGCTGAGGTTCCGTTCCATCGAGACGGGCTATCGGAGTCTAACCGCCAAACACCTCTAATTTCTGTTAATCAATAAACCATGTTCATTCTTTCTAATCTCTCCTTATTGAAATGCTGGTTTTCCATTTAGCTAACTATTACCTTCAGGTGTTGTTAGGCTGTGACTAAGTTATTGTCATTAAACAGTGCAACTATGGTCATTTCATCTACGTCAGCTATTCTGTGATTGATGAAGGGCTGATCAAGTCATTAGTGTGGAGGGAAAAGAGAAACTGACTCAGGCGGTTCTCTGGTGTTGGAGATGGCATGCCATAACATCCTGGGTCTTTCACTTTGGACAGGAGGAAACTGCTAAGGCTTTAGCTTTGGTCTGACAGAGGAAACTGTCCATCCATGCATTCATTTTCTTCATCCACTTATCCATTCATTTTCCGGGTTGCCTCTCATGCTATCCCAGCTGACACAGGCAAGAGGCACAGTACACCTTAGCCATTCTGTGTGTAGTGCTAACACAAAGAGACAGGCAACCATTCACACTCGCATTCACTCCTGTTGGCAATCTAAAATAAAACTTAGAAGTAAAGCTAAATCCACATAGAAAGGTCAGATGGTGGATTTGAACCCAAGACCGTCTTGATGTGAGGAAACAGTAATAAATGCTATGACATTCAAGTTGAATTAAGATTAAAAATAAGGTTAAAACTAACCCAGCAGGTGTAAGTTACATGTTTATCATCTAGTCTTTACATTGCAGTAGGCAGACAAACTTCTTTAAATTTACTAATGATTTAGTAAAATCTAAATCTAAACTGATGTGAATTTAGTTCAAGGACATCAAAATAAAGCTCACAAGTAAGCTTTAGATAGCAGAGAAATATTTTTGGTCGGTTTAAATCTGATGTGGATGCTCTTCATAGCAGAAACATCAGGAACAGATGGAACAAGCTAAATAATATGTTCGACTCTATGTTATTATGTCTTATTGCTTGTGGTTTCCTCAAATTGATTTAGTAACTTTACACTGGTCAAAAACCAAAGCGAGACAGCTGTTGAAGTTATACGAGCAAGATTGCAAAACAGGATGTTAGCAGCCCCACACTGTTCCCCTGTCTTTTGCTTCCAGTGAAATTCTGCTTTTTTAGTGTTTCTTTTGTAAGGACGATGACTTTGTAACATATTTCAAATTAAAGCTGTCAGAATTACAACTTCTCTTAATTCTTTGGCGTTAAACTGAGTTCTGTTGTTATGTCTGCGTCTAAATGCAAAAAAAGAAAGAAAAATAAAAGAAATATCAAACATAAATAAATAAATACTCTAAAGCATTTTATTTGATAATAAGTTCTTTTTTATAGGAATACATACAAATTGTGTTTCATTTCCATAGTTGTTTCAAACTGCTGTGAAATTACAGCAACATGTTGTTAAGGCACAAAAATAGAAAATATTCATATCCTCGAGGCTTTTCCAGTTAGATGACTACAGTAACTTCACCAGTCACTGTGTTGGCAACAAGTGCGTCCTAGCCTTGCCAATTCCTTTGTAGTTACCCACTAAACACTGGATGTTGGATAGATATGCAGGCCGTGTCTATATTTGGTCCGTCAGTCCATGACCAATTCTGTACGTCTATACATCATCTGAACTTGGTCCACAATCTGTACATCAATATGACATTCAACATTTAAACTTTGGACTGGGTAATTTTTGGGATGAGATGGGTTTTGTTGTTGTTGTTGTTGTATTGTTTTGTTTTGTTTGTTTATGTGTTTGGTTTTTTGGGGTGGGGGTAATATATTTTAAAATGTAATTAATTACGTTTATAATTTTTAGAAAAAATTTGGAATTCCATTTAAAAGGAGTACAGTGTGTTAAATAAGTTTCAAAGAACATTTGCATTATATATAGTTCATTTTTATTTTAGTGACGTTGGTATTTTATTGTGCAGAACTTTGAAAGAGGAAGTTTTTTCAAGTGTGCATATGAACTGGACTATCTGCTCAACAGTCTTTGTTGCTGCACACATTTTGCAATCTGCCTGTGAAAACCTCAAAATCCACAGTGCAGCTGCTCATGGCGTCTCCCATGAGCCATTAATTTCTGGAATATGTTGTCACTGGCATTATTATAATTAAGTAGGTTGGCCCAATTCATTTAGGAGAGAGTGTTGCTCTTAAGAGGATAGTGACTTAAAGTAATTCACAGTAAGGTTCCTGGCATATTTGTAGCTTCTATAAACCGTTTGGTCAATATTTGTTTCGTTTTTAAGACCGTGACTGATGTTGTCTATCTGTCTGCAACCTCAAAAACAAAACACCAAAATCAAGCTTATGGTTAAGTTCAATAAAGAGAAATTCTATTCACCTATCTTGCTGTATGCCTGCTTGTCTATTCTTTACATTATTTCCACTTTCTCACATGGTAAAACTCAGAGCTGACATCATTGCTCAAATCAAATGATTTTCTTGCTTGCCTTGTGTGAGCCAATCAGCTTACATTCTGCATGTCTTAAATCTCAGTGCTTTTCTGTCAAAAAAAATCTTTTCATTATTGATTATTTAATTAGATTATTTGAGTATTTCATTATACAACTTTAGTTTCGATTTTACTCTTAGTCCGAGTGGATTAAAAAAGGGATCTTGTTTCTTTTCAGTCAAATAAGCTTGTTCAACAACTTCAGTCTTAAAATTCACCCTCTCATCTGGATTTATTCAAAATTGAAGGAACACTTAACCAGCATGGCTACCACAGCATTCTGCAATGACATCTGGTTTGCGTTTAGTTGGACTATCATTTATTTTTCAACAAGGCAATGACCTTAAGACAATGGCCCCAATCAGACTGCAGCACTGTCAACAAAGCAAAGGGTGGCTACTTTCAGGAATCTAAAAAATACAACATATTTAAAGTTATTTATCCATTTTTTCTTTGCTACATAATTCCATATATCTTACATCATGTAATTGATGTCCCCACTATGTATCTACAATGTAGAAAGTACGAAAAATAAAGAAAAAACTTTTAACTTTTGACTGATAGTGTGGATGCACATGTGAAAGGAGAGCTTTGGAAAACAGACATTACAAAATGATTTAATTTTGTTGTTTCTTTATGTCATTCTTAAGACAGTGATGGAGACGACCACCGACTAATAAATATTTATAGCTACTTCACTGCTCTTATAATGTTAATTTAATGGAAATGGCTAATGTTGTTTGTTTCTTATGTCTGTACAAGTTTGTACCATTACAGAGCTAAAAGTGATTGTAAAATGCCACTTCCTGGAAAAAAAAGAGCGAGTCAGTAATTTCAAAATAAGTATTACATATTTTTATAAGTATGATTTGGTTAAGTGGAAAGTGACACTTTAAACACTATCTAGTGAGTATTTGGTCTGTATGTCCATTTAGTCCTTTTTAACAACACCATGTGAATAATTAGATTTTATAGTAATTATTTAGCATAACAGCTTATCTCCTGTTAATGTACTGTATAAGATACATGATATGATGTTATGTTTAACAAAACAGCAGCTTTGTATAATTATTTAGTCTTTAGTTTTATATGGGTGTCATGGTACTGGGTCGTGTGACCCAGTGTTTGAGTTTTATGTATTTTTGTATTCATTTTTGATCTAGTTAATTTCTGGGTTGCTGTTTACTCCTTTATTTCTTAGTTGTTTCTGTCATCTCTGCCTGTACTCAGTCTCCCTGGTTCGTGCGTCTACCTGTCATGTTTCATGTCTGTGTGGTTATGTTAAGTTCATGTCATGTTTAATCTCAATGTTTCCTGTTTTACTTTGAAAGAGTCCGGTGTTCCTTGTTCATCATATGTAGTTTCACTTCCCCTGTCCTGTCATTAGGTTCATGTGTGCCAGCTGTTCTCCCTCATGTGCTTCCACTTCCCCTAATCATCCTTGTGGGTATTTAGTCTCTGTGTTTCATTCAGTCTGTGTCGTGTCGTCTGTTACCATTCCTGTCATTCTAGCGACACGTCATGAGTCATAGTTTTTCAGTCTCTGTTCTGGTCATGTTCGTAATCTGCTCCTGTCATGTTTTCATAGCCTTTCATGTACCAGTCCAGAAGTCTGTCCTTTGCTTTTTCATGTCGTGTTCATAGCTCATAGTTACAGTTCAAGTCAGAGTCTTAGTTTGTCTTAGTCTTTAGTTGTTTCCCAGTTTAGGCTCTTTGTTTAGGTCATTGCCATAGTTTATGTTTGCTTTACTGTTTACCGGCCCTAATAAAGGCTCACTTTGAGTTGAGGTAACGTTTTGCCTCCTTCGTCTGTGTCCGTACCTGGGTCCTCCAAACACCCTCCACACGGTCTGCCCTCGCTGACCGTGACAATAGGCATATTCTTATATATAACTTAAATCAAATTTCATGTCCTCAATTCCTCTCCTCACATTAATCTCTTCTTATATTTATTATAAAATATTTACTATTATATAGGACAGGGAGGTTGAACCAAGGTTTCTGGGTTCCAAGATTAACACTATGGCTGTGCTGTTGGGTACAATGAGACTAATAATGAGACTAATAAAGTCTGAGGAATTCGATAAACATTTAGTGTCCTAGTTACCATGGTACTGACTTAGAGTTTAGTTCTCTTTCTTTAGGTGTCTTTTGGCAACAAAAAGAGCATGTGTTTCCCTCATCTCAGAGTTAATCTTTTTACATTGTAGCCAAGGTTCTTGTGGAATGGCAGTTATGTTTGAAAGAGACATCACCACCAGCATATGGCTCCCATGTACACTCAGCAATGTGCCCATTACCACAAGAAGTATTTACAAATATATACGCATCCAAAGTTGGAACAAGACACTATACAGGCCAGATACTAAGATCACCTGACACTGGGTTGGAAGCTGCCTAGCTGACATACCAAGATACTTAGGTACCATTAAGGAATTAAATCATTCTGAGCCATCCAAGCCATAGGTGGTCTTGGAGTCATCGTCTTTTCTGCACTTCTTGAGATCACCATGTATTCAATAAAATGACCCACGGAAACCACTTTCATGCAGCAGAACCTGATAAAAGAGGATGGACCAGCTCAAACTCCCCGCAGCTTTAGATATGATCTCAAATGTGTTTGATAAGACTTTTTTACTCCTGCTGAGTAAGACAAGTTCAACTGATTCCACCATCAGACTAAAGTTTGCAGCTCAAACAGTGAGTGAATTGCATCGTGGTGTGGAGAGGAAGTATAATGGGGCAGAGAGTTGAGGGTTTGCCTCCCTTTTCCATATCCTATCTCTGTGACATACAATTTTGTGCTGTTTTGTCACTGAAGTCTATATCGGTAAAGCTATAGACTGAACATGAAATATGATGTGAAAGTTGCAGTATCAAGCTGCAAAAGATGGGGAATGATAAACAAGCTCACTGCAGCCACAAAGAGTAGCAAGCGTGAAACTAAACAAATCACTCAACTTGCTTCAGAAGTTTCTGCCTTTGTCTTTTTTCTGCAGAAGTTTACTTTTGCATTCCTGGCACAATGCAGCTTCTGTTTAGTTTGTCTCTCTTTTTTGAAAGAGCACTGATGAATCAATCAAGCATATAAATTTCCAAAAAAAAGTTTTTGGAAGTGGCATGTGTTTATTTGGACAACAAAAAAGTTACTGAAGAAAGGAATGTCAATCAGTTTGATGTTATTTAAGTAAAGTTAAACTTAGGCTATTTCTGATTCATTGGTGTAGAGGCAAAAGAGAAACTGACTCAGGACACAGCCCTGAAATCTAATTATAAATAGTTCTCATAATAAATAGCTATAAAGACCTTTACAAGAATTTTGCACATCCTGTTCTACTTATGTTACTAAGCGGGAAATCATAGGTTTTCAGTTTACAAAATAAACAGTACATTTGCATAATGACTGAAACTAGCACTGGTAAACAATGGGCTGAGGTCAGTTTCTTGATCAATAATATGCAAATTGTCATGACCATTGATTAACAACTATGGTCATAGGTTGATTGAAATCTGAAAGTCTTCTTTCACAGAGTCAAAGCAAAACTAAAAGGCCATCATGAATAGAGCACAGATAGCATTTGGTTTGCTGCATGCTGTTGTGTTATGTTAGGCAAGACGTTGTGGGTTTTCGCAAGCTTGTTTCTGTCATAACTGAAGCTGAGGAGCCAAAATGCAAATGCACATATGTGCTAAAAGCAAATCTTTGTTGGCTGATACAAAGAGCACAAAATTAGTCCCAAAAGGTGTAGTAACAGAAATATAAAAAGTAAGCACAAAAGCTGGAAGATTCATCTAAAAAAAAACAAAAAAAAAAACAGGCTTTATACACAAGGAACACAGACTGGAAGAAAACAGACATCTCGACACAATATAGACTAGAGTCTAAATACACTAAGAGTTGTCTGTGGAGAACAAGCACATGAGGAATAAAATGCAAACAAAAGTATTTTTTTTAAAAAAAGGTTAAAACACCTGAGACCAAAAAAATTACCCTTCAAAGTAAAACAGAGAAAAAATCAAAAGAGACAAACCCAGACTTAACAGGACTTCAGAGATACTGTAAACAACACTAAGATGTCAAGATGTTGATACAGAAATGAGACAAAAAGAGGCACAAACAGGAACACTTGGGTGACTACTGCTGGGAATAATAACAGCTGACATAAACCAAAGCAAGAAAGCTGAGATACAACACTAGAATATCAACATTTCAAACGACAAAACAGAAGAACAAAACGCCAATAATAAGGTATAAGCTATCTAAATACAAGCTATGTAACAAAGAAAGGTAAAGCTGTAGGATCAAGATCAGGGACCAGTCCTGTTTGACACATTAGTATTGAGAATATTGAAGTCAGTTGACTTTCAGAGTTAAGAACAAAATTTGATCAAGATTATAAATCAGAATGCTGATAGCAGTGCTCTACTGTCACTACATAAAGACAAAGATAATTTAATTTTAGATTTTAGATGTCTTTTGCTTTGTCTCTCTCTTTTTCTTTCTTTGAAATTTTACCCTGGGGGGGAGCAGGCATTATGCAATAGATTTCGTTTTAGAAGTTCAGCGTTAAGTGTTAAGGCTCGCTTATTTAAATAAACAACGTTATCATATGCAAAACTAGGATGGCACCAGGGGTGATGAAAGATCATTTTAGGATGACACATGCCACCACAGTAGATCCTCCCCTGATTAGTCTGAGTTATATTAAACAGTCAGTTTGTTCAGTCATTTTTCTGTATTCATCAACAGCCAGCAAGAGCACTTCACCAAAGGTATGTAATCTTGTTCTTTTGTGAAATCACTTGTTATTTGCTATTCATGAAAACACTAATCTTGTAAATCAATTGATAAAATAAGCTAGTTTACTAATATTAGATAAATTAGTTAAACTGCTTCATTTAAGAGAGAGCACTGATGTGAGGACTTCTGAAGTACTTCACTATTGATTTTGGGGGGGGGGTTGTCATAATTACAACTTGTCAAAAAAGACTCACACAGTAGTAGTGCCCTACTGTCCAGATATTATCTGTTATGGTGCATTTAAAACAAACCAAGAAAGTGTTTTTAGTTACATACTATAACTCCCTAATGAGGAGAATTAATGCAAAATCGTGGTGGGCGAAATGAATATAGGCAAATGTTTGTGTTAAAATACTTCATCTTCCATGTTTGTTATTGTTTGTTTGGGGGGTTTTGTTGTTTCATCAGACTTTGTTCTGACACAGGTGTGTCAAAAATACTGCAAGCGGGTGAGATACAATTATATTCAGCGCACGAGACGATTTTAATGTCAATCCGGTCTAAATCCAAACTCTGCTTCAGGTCCCAAAGTCAAATGAACACTGTGTTGTCACTGAGAGTTAAAAACTGTCTAAATTCTTTCATCTTTAATAAAATGATCAGCGTTGCTGCTTTACCAGGTGTAACATCCATGAAAACACAATTTATTAAATTTAATGGAGTTAGAAGTTAGCAGGAAGTTAGCTCGCTAGTTTCCACCTAAACATAATATACCATGTTCTGACTGAGAGATTTATGAAAAGATGAAAACGTACAGTTCTGCTATCACTTCAGACATAAATGAAGACAGGAAAGTAAACAGCAGTTCCACATGAGGGTTCCCGATGGTTAGAGACAAATCCAATCGCAAGGATGCTGTAAACTTCAGTCGGGAGAACAACTGAGATAATCCATCCACACTACAAGGTTAGTCATTAATGTACTGCTGCATATAGTTACATCATAAGGTTTCAAAAATTGAGCTTTAAAATGAATACTGGTAATAAAAATCGACAGAGGCCGATCAGACAGTGTCGATCACTGACTTTTTTAGGGGTTTGTTCAGATTAAATAGAACAAGATACAAAACATTAAGACATGTTAAAAACCCAACAGCCTTAATAAACGCAGAGTACTTTTGACCCGGAAGCAGGGTTCATACGTCATCACTTAAAGACCGGATTATTAATGGCCCGTTGGTATTAACTTGCAGTTATAGATGTATGGAGATTCTTAAACTCTGATACAAAAGAGTTTACCTGGAGCAATGCAAATAGATCTCTACAATCCAGAATTGACTTGTGGTTAATATCTTCTTCATGTTTACGCTCCATTAACTGATCACAAATTGATCACAATTCACTTAGTTGGCAATAAACAAAGTCAAAGTAAACTACGTGGTTTTTGGAAGCTAAATAATAATTTATTGAATGATGATACATTTTGTAGTATAGTGGAAAAAACGGCAGAACAGATATTCGGGGATACCAATATGAATCACACACTAAAATGGGAATTTTTCAAATTCAAGGTAAGGGAAGCAGCAATAAGGCGAAGTAAAGAGATTAAAAAAAGAAATGACACTAAAGAAATCAGTATTATGTATGAATTAAATATATTAATGAAGAAAGATGCTCTGTCAGAAGATGAAGAAATTGAATTGAAAAGACTAAAGGAAGAAATAGATAATGCATATATTAACATGGCTAAAGGGGCCTTTATAAGGTCCAAAGCAAAATGGCTAGAACTAGGTGAAAGAAATTCTAGTTACTTTTTTGCTCTTGAGAAACGAAACCAAAGAAGATACAATATATCTGCTCTTAAGATTGATAATAACATAACCACTAATCATTTAGATATCTCAAAACATGTTGGCTCATTCTACAAAGATATATACAAATCAAATTGTAATATCAGTGATTGTGATAGATTTATAGAGTCAGTTAAAAATTTTGCACCAACTATCTCAGAAAACTTTAAAACTAATTGTGAACGTCCCATAACGAAATCAGAAATTTCAGAGGCAATTCGATCAATGAAAAAGGGCAAATCTCCAGGTAATGATGGTTTATCAGTGGAATTTTATTTACATTTCTGGGATATTATTGTTGATCCTCTATTAGAATTATTTAAGGAATGCCTTGATAGAAAAGAAATGTCCACAAGCATGAAACAGGGTATTATAACTTTAATTCCTAAACCTGATAAAGATCTTCTTGTTATAGAAAATTGGAGACCTATCACGCTTTTGAACATAGATTATAAGATTATCTCATTGGTCTATGCCAAAAGATTTTAAAAAAGTCTTGATGAGATCATAGCTGAAACGCAAACAAGATTTATGACCAACCGCCATATCAGTTCAAACATAAGGCTTATTTTTGACCTATTAGACTACTCTGATAATATAGATGATGATTCCCTTATTGTGTTTCTTGATTTTTATAAAGCTTTCGATACGGTAGAACATTATTTCTTATTTAAAGCACTCAAAACTTTTGGTTTTGGTCCAAACTTTGTGTCAACTATCGAAATGTTTTATAAAAATATTGACAGTTGTGTTATACTATATCCAAATACTACTAAAAGATTTCCAGTCATGAGATCTGTTCGCCAGGGTTGCCCAATTTCGCCTTTTTTATTTTTGATTGTGGCTGAACTACTTTCATTACATATTTTGAATAGCCCAATAACTAAAGGTTTATCTGTTTTTGGTAAAGAAATCAGATTGACTCAACTAGCAGATGACACCATTTTATTCTTAAAAAACAAAGATCAGGTTGAAAATGCTATTTCATTAATAGACGAATTCTCAACTGCCTCCGGATTAAAATTAAACAAATCTAAATATGAAATTTTATGTTTGTACCAATCAAATGTCAAATCTTTACACGATATTACTGTCAAAAACTGTGTTAAATACCTTGGTATTCATATGTGTAAGAATGACACGGAGCGTCAACAACTCAACTTCTCTCCCAGGATGGAAAAAACTAAAACTATATTGAATTTATGGCTCCAAAGAGACTTATCAATTTTTGGTAGAATCCTCTTGACTAAAGCTGAAGGTGTTTCCAGATTTGTGTATCCAGCCCTTTCCCTTAATGTGTATGACTCCACGTGTAAAAATGTTAATAACTTATTTGTTAACCTTGTATGGAAGAATAAGCACCATCATCTAAAAAAATCATTGCTTTGTGGACCTAAAGATAAAGGTGGTTTTGGCCTTTTGGACTTCATGGACCTGAACTATACATTTAAGGTGAAATGGCTAAAAGAATGCTTAAAATCTCCTGGATCATTATGGCATTTCATTCCACATAATATTTTTAGAAATGTTGGAGGTTTACAGTTCTTATTGTCTTGTAATTACAGTATATCAAAGTTACCAGTTAAAATGTCTGCATTTCATCAACAGGCATTGTTGGCTTGGAAACTATGTTATTCACATAACTTTTCTCCACATAGATCTATTATCTGGAATAATGAATGTATTACTAAAAGGAACAAATCACTTTATTTGCAGAATTGGATTGATAAAAATATAATCTATTTAAAAGACTTATTTGACTCTGAAGGCCAACTACTTAGTTACAAGGACTTTATTACAGAAAAAACATTCCCTATCAAATTTAAAGATTTTAGCTCAGTAATAAAGTCCGTTCCCAGCAGACTGACTGAGTTGATGAAAAGCTACAAAAAACAGAACGCACTACATGCATCTGTTAACATTCTTTATATAAATGGTATTGATCTCTTAAGCAAGAAGTGCACCAATAAACATATTAGAGAATGTTTGTATAAAAGAAGAAAGTTTTTTTGGAATGCTAGTTTTGAAAATATCAGCTGGGATAAGGCATGGCTTGTTCCTTTTAGATTTTGTATTACAAACAAAGTAAGAGAATTACATTTGAAAATACTACATAACATATATCCATCCAACACATACATTTCAAGATTCTGTGACATTGATAGAAAATGTACCTTTTGTAAAACTGAACTTGAAAGTGTAACTCATTTGTTTTATGGCTCTTCATATAGTGCTACATTTTGGAGAGAACTTGAAAATTATATACTGTGCAAAACAACATACGAAGTCAAAATTGAAGGGAAGAACATTATCACTTATTTTGAAACTAAAGAAAAAAAAGTATGTGCCATTGTCAATCTTTATATCTTATTAGGGAAATTTCATTTACATAAATGTAAATTTCAAAACTCAACCCCTTCATTTAATTTGTTCTTGATTAAAATTGAATATTACTTAAACTCTCTTAAATTAACTTCAAATAAAAAAGGTTTATCACTGATTGAAATTCATTCAGAAATTTTTAACAAATGAGCTGTCACAATTACAACCTTCAAGTACAAAGTTGTTATGAAGTCTGTCACATCCCTCTCTTTTTTTTCCTTTCCTTTTTTATTTACCCTTCTTATTTTATTGTACTGTTTATTGTTACTCTTATTTGCTCTGTATGTCTACTGTACAAATTGAACTGGAATGACTGACTGTTCACTTTATAATTTCAATAAAGTTGGGGAAAAAAATGGCCCGGTGGTATTGTCACTACCCGATCCGTAACGGAAACCCGATCGGTACCACACATATGCAAAACTCCACTACTACTACCACTACTTCCGCTCGAAGCATTTTATGATAGTTATGAGTATCTGTTAAGATGTTAACAATAATAAGTATCTCTTAAAATGTTTGCAGTAATGAATCATTTCAATATAATGTAGACAAAAAAAAGTTTCCGTTTTTCACTTTCTACCACAGAAATTTTTGTTTTTGAATACAGTTAAAAAACAAACCAACAAAAAACAACAACAAATGGACAGTCTGGGTAAGGAGCTACCAGAACTTTATTCCTTACATTTTAAGTCCAAAGAGTTGTGCTGACAGATCTTTCTTTCTCACAGCAGCTTTTTCTTGATCATGTAGAAAACCAGTGAAAAATATGTAACTTCTTTAAAATGACAGAAACATGAGTTTTACTGGTCTGGCCCACGTAATATGAAAGTGGGCTGTATTTGGCCCCGGATGTAAATGAGTTTGATACCCCTGCTCTAACATATTTCTACTGCATCAATAACATATGGCAGAAAGCTGTAAAAATATATTACCCTTAATTTGAATTGATTCAAATAAATAAGCTAAAACATTTCATACATGATGGGATCTACTTACACTCATTTTGTTTTGTTTTTGTTCTGTTCCTGCAGGTCTCAAAACAATGACTGCGATGACCCCAGAAAATTTCAGTCAAAGGAATACAAGTGCTACACCTGATGTAGATGATTTTTTGGTTAACTTGCCTCAGTATCTCATCACCATGTCTATCACTGTTTCCTCCCTGGTCTCTGTCCTCGGTGTGCTCGGGAATGGATTGGTTATCTGGGTGACCGGGTTCAGGATGAAGAAATCTGCTAACACAGTTTGGTACCTCCACCTTGCTGTGGCCGACTTCATCTTTGCAGCATTTCTGCCCTTTAGTGTGACATTCCTGGCTTTGCGGTTTCACTGGCCTTTCGGTAATTTCATGTGCAAGCTGGACGCCACTACAGTCTCTCTGAACATGTTTGCCAGTGTCTACATTCTGGTGGTGATCAGTGTGGACAGATGTGTGTCTGTGGTGTGGCCTGTCTGGGCTCAGAACCACCGAAATGTGCGCAACGCATTCTATGCGAGTCTGTGTGTTTGGGTGGTGGCTTTGATTGTCAACATTCAATATTTTTTTTACATGCACACAGAGGAAGTGTCTAAAGACGCAACTTACTGCTTCAGCAGTGTTGAGGATTTTAAATATGCAACACCATCTGTCTTTCATACCATTTCTACGATCCACTTCCTTCTTGGATTTGCAGTCCCCTTCACTGTCATTGTCTCTTGTTATGCTGTCATCATCCATCGTCTCAGGAGAAACCGCACACTGGCCAGCCAATCAAGTCGCCCCTTTAAAGTTATTGCTTCTGTTATTGTCACTTTTTTTCTGTGCTGGGCTCCCTATCACATCATTCAGCTGGTGGTATTTATGGTACCAAATGCACTATTTAACTATGCCATTCTAAATGGGATCTTTGTTGCCACAAATTTGGTCACTCTTCACTGCTGCTTGAATCCACTGCTGTATGTCTTCTTGAGACAAGATTTTAAGGATGAAATCCGAAAATCTATCCTGAATGTGCTGGAGAGTGCCTTCCAGGAAGAGGAGACACACTCTCCCAGTGACATGAAGTCAGTGAACACCAGGCAGAGCAGAGAGAAGTCAGGTTTGATTACTGAGGTATAAGGCTGTATATGAGGTAAATAAACATGTTAAAATCTTTAGTAGAAAATTTCTTTTTTTACTAGCTGTAAATATTACTCCAGAGTAAATCTTTATAAATCTTTATAAACCTTTAATAAATGAAACTTTGTTTAATTTTGTTCAAATAAACCCCGCTCATAAAATTATGAAAGCAGCTAATGGTACAAATGGTACTGTGATGTATTATTTCTGTGCTGTGTTGTTTTTCTTGCCTCTTCAGCTCACAGCTCTACATCAACTTTGTGCTATTATCATTATTATTATTATTATTGCTTTAACTAACTCATGAAGTCTGCCATTCATTTCCATATATTAATAATCAGTGTTATGTTTTATGTCAATATCTTATTATGAGCTGACCACCACTGAGTTCTCATGTAAACATTTACATTTTATATTAAATATTTGACATTCCTACATTTCCATTATTAACATATATGACTATTATATAATTATCATTATGTTACTATCTCAGACAATCTCACTGATAGTTTCTCTCTTTAAAAGTTTTTTTGACCCCAGAGACATCAATAAATAATAACAATAGTGATCATTCGTATTATATTTATACTTACATTTTATTTTATTTATTTATCAGCCAAGGTGTTTAAAAAACTATGGGCCATTATCACAAGAGGTTTTTGTCAGTTTGTTAAAGTTTTCTATTCCCATTCTGGTCAAATTTGGCTTCATCGTTTGTTTACAGTACAGTTACAGAGCCAAGTGACAACAAATCAAAAGACTGCTGCCTGTCAGTGGCCAAGAGCAACCTGTATTAAGTTTGAATACTGTTATAAATTGAAACAGAACTTATAACTTTATTAGTGTGTAAATAGTTTTTCACTGTTCTATTTAACTTTTGGTGACAGTAGAAAGACTGAAGCAGGGGATCGAGTGGGAGAGAAAGGGAGAAAGCTGGATGAAGATGGCAAAAAGAGAGAGAGCGCAACAGAAATAAGTAAGAGCAGACGTGTAGTCAAAGTCAACAAAAAATTTAAAAGCCAACATCGCTTCCATCTAGTTCATATTCATTGATGATGATGTCACATAACTGTATTCTAGGCAGTGTGTTACACTGATATCAAATGCTCAGCTGCAGAGGAAGGGTGGGGCAGTGGGTTCAGGGGCAGTGTCAGAGGTAGCTGGTAGACACAGCATATAACAATTGTCTAATCATGCCCCACCCCCAGCCTTGGCATAAGAGAAATAATGGTGCAGCTGAGTGACAGAGCAAGCTGAGCAGAAAAGTAAACGTGAATATTGCAGTCTGACAGCACACTGTAAATAAAGCAATTGAACTAATCACAAATCCGTGAGTGTGTGTATTGTACTAGGTCCCCTGCTAAGAAGTGTTAAAGTATAGTTTAACACTTTTTAGAGTTTTTTATTTTTTAAGCTAAAAATAAAATAAATATAATTCAAAATTTAATACTGAGGAAACTGTGTTGGAATATGACTTGAAAATGTATTGACTTAAATGGGGTTTTATACTTTAACATTGAAAGGCAGCAAGAAAGAACAAAGTTTTGCTTTTGATCAGATCTGCTGTGGATTCCCATATGGAAAAGATCTATATAAATCTTATAAAGTTTGTATCTGTCTTGTGTGAAACTTGTATGAAAAGCATACAAGAGTGAAAACAGATATAAGATCCCTTGAAAAATTATATAAATGAAACTTGTATGTTTTGGATACTTACTAAAACAATATATGAAAGTAATGAGAAAGTGGCCACTTTCATGAGTAAATCATATAAGCCTTATATGATTCACTATATGAAGTAGCCACATCTTATGCAAGTCTTTTATAAGCTTTTTTCTATTTCTTTTCCATATGGGTTATTATCAATTTTCCTAATATTAATATGTGTAGAGATGCATACACATAACAGCATTCAGTTGAAATATGAGCACTTTAAATATAAAGTAGCATACATACCTTGAAAAACTAAAATTTAGTTTTTAAACTCATCTTGATTTTGTAGAGAAGGTGATCAGGCTTTTTCTTCATCTCCTGAGACCAGCTACGCTGAATCATCACCAGCTTGTATCTTTATCCTTTTACACTCAGTGAAGTCTTTCTTTTTGTTGACCATTCATATGCATTGGAAACCAAAGTGTGTGATCACAAGTGAACACACCATTTCACACTTGAAATAACCCGCTCAGCATTACATAAATCACATTTTAGAATAGAATAGAATAGAATTCAACTTTATTGTCATTGCACATGTCACAGGTACAGGGCAACGAAATGCAGTTTGCATCCATCCAGAAAGTGCTTTAGTCGTGATATAGATATATTACAATATAAATTAGCAATAATAGAGATGTGTAAGTATATTACAGAAATGGGTCTATTATGGTATGTTATAATGTACACAGTGTGAAGTATGTTATGAATATTCTATAAGTATGTACAGGCTGTAGTGAGTACAAGCTATGTACAGGCTATGAACAGGATATAAATATGAAATAAAAACTATACAGAAATCTGAGATATACAGTTATACAAAATGTGAACTATGTAAGTTAAAAACAGTTGTGGGATTAAAAATTATCGTATGTACAGAATGATTATCTACACAGAACTATACAGTAGTGGTAAAGTGCTAGTGGTTGTGGGTGTGTGTATGTTCAGTCCATGAGTTTAACGTGGGTCAGATGTCAGGAGGCAGAGTTCAGGAGTCTGACAGCTGTGGGGAAGAAGCTGTTCCGGTACCTGGTGGTCTTAGTCCGGAGGCTCCTGTAGCGCCTCCCAGAGGGCAGGAGGGTGAAGAGTCTATGTGATGGGTGACTGGGGTCTCTGATGATTTTCCCAGCCCTTTTCAGACACCGCTTCCTGTAGATGTCCTTTATGGCAGGAAGTGGTGCTCCGGCGATGCGCTGGGCAGTTTTCACGACCCTCTGCAACGCCTTCCGGTCCGAGGCAGAGCAGTTCCCGTACCAGACTGTTATACAGTTGGTCAGGATGCTCTCGATGGTGCAGCGATAGAAGTTCACCAGGATGTCTGAGGACAGGTGGTTCTTCCTCAGAGTCCTCAAGAAGAAGAGGCGCTGGTGAGCCTTCTTGACCAGTTTGGAGCAGTTGGTCGTCCAGGTGAGATCCTCGGAGATGTGGACTCCCAGGAACATATTTTCAACTCCCATTTTCAACACATGTTTCAACATATGTTAAAGCAAAGACACAGTTAGACACACCATCACGCCTCCTGCATGCTTCACAGTTGCAACCAAGCATGTAGAGACCATCCGTTCACCTTTTCTGTGTTGCACAAAGACACGGCGGGTGGAAACAAAGATCTCAAATTTGGACTCATCAGACCAAAGCACAGATTTCTACTGGTGTAATGTCCATTCCTTGTGTTTCTTGGCCCAAACAAATCTCTTCTGCTTCTTGGTTTTCCTTATCAGTTGTTTCTTACCAGCTATTTGACCATAAAGGCCTGACTTTCGTTGTAGCACTTGATGGATTTTGGGACTGCACTTTGGGACACAGTAAACACTATACAGTACATTGAACTGTATTTTTACAGATTTTTTTTACAATGTAACATTGTAAGATCTCATGTCTGCCTATCTGTAACGCTTTGTTTATAAATACCACTGATCAGATTACTGTTAAAATCCAGTTTTTAAAAATATATTAATACATCTGCAAACTTCATAAAGTAAACACGAATGACAACAAAAATCAACAGGTTGCACACATTCATGTGACTATGAGAAAGGAATTCATACACACTAAACTAACTTGCATACACACAAATACAAACATGCAAAACAACTGCACAACATGGAGCATAGGGTTCCAAGGTCCATGGGAAGGATCAGGGGAACAGGGTCTCCACTCTTGCATACATCTCTTCGCTCCTCACAGGGGATCTTCCTTCTCGCACACGCCACACTAGTCAGGCAAACTCACATACAGGCTCAGGGGGACGGGGTGAATCTATATACAAAGACGAGATGTTAACACTAAGAACCCAAAGGAATGAATAATACAAGCTAGGCTATATTAAGTAATGTAATGTATGGCACCATGCAGACATGTGGAGAACATGCAAACTATACACAGGAAGGCCCCGGGCACACGATGGATTTGAACACAGCATTTTCTTGCTGTGAGGCAACAGTGTTGACCACCATGCTGCCCCATATTTCAAAATGGCTTTGCTGAAACCTTTGGTGTTCCCTTTTCATGTTTGTGTCTAAATCTAAAGTCAGAGTGACACACTGTTAGGATCGACACACAAATGTTTGTGTTTACATCTTTCTGTGCCTCTCATACATCGTAAACTTTATTAACAGTATCAACAAATCTTTACTTGCGGGCAACAGATTGAGATTGTTTAGTTTATCTCATAAATTTGTCATCATCACAGCTCTTTACTTCTTCATCACTTAACTGAAATCTAGACCTGCAACCTCAATAACAAAAAAAGAAGAAAAAAACTGAGTTGCTGCATAAAATAGAACATGTGACCTTTAAATCTTATTAGAGCCATATGTTATTCACAGTGGAAGACAGAAAGCATGTCAAAGATTTATATTGCGACATTTTACTACTTCATGACAAAAATTTGTTTATTTTTAATTTATTGGCAGCAACAGAAAAGTTGGGACAGGGGCAACAAAACGCTGGAAAAGTAAGTCGTGCTAAAAAGAAACAACTTGAGGAAACATTTTACAACTAATTGGGTTAACTGGCAACAAGTCAGTAACAAGACTGAGACAGGATTACCTTGAAGAGGCAAAGGTTTAAAAAATTAAAGGCTACATCTATAAATTGCAGCACAATCTCAGAATATTGTTCCTCACCATAAAATTACGCAGCATCAGAAATCGCAAGATAGCAGCATCTCAGGTTAGAGCCCAGATAAATGCCACACAGAGTTCCAGCAGCAGACACGTCTCTACATCAACTGTTCAGAAGAGACTGTGAGAATCAGGCCTTTATGGTCAAATAGCTGCAACAAGCAGAAGAGATTTGTTTGGGCTAAGAAACAAAAGGAATGGACATTATACCAGTAAAAATCTCAAGAAAACTCAGAAACCAGTCTTATTTGTTATCATCTATCGTCCACCTGAGCCTTACACTGGGTTTCTGTCTGATTTCTCAGACTTTTTATCTGATTTAGTGCTCAACTCAGATAAAATAATTGTGGGTGATTTTAACATCCATGTAGATGCTAAAAATGACAGCCTCAACATGGCATTTAATCTGTTATTAGACTCAATTGGCTTCTCTCAAAATGTAAAAGAACCCACCCACCACTTTAATCACACTCTAGATCAATGGCCCCAATCAGACTGCAGCGCTGTTAACAAAGCAAAGGGTGGCTACTTTCAGGAATCTAAAAAATACGACATATTTAAAGTTATTTATCCATTTTGTCTTTGCTACATAATTCCATATATCTTACATCATGTATGTCCCCACTCATCAGGTACCCACTATGTATCTACAATGTAGAAAGTATGAAAAGTAAAGAAAAAACATTTAAATGAGAAGGTGTGTTCAAACTTTTGACTGATAGTGTGCACGCACATCTGAAAGAAGAGCTTTGAAAAACAGACATTACAAAATGATTTAATTTTGTTGTTTCTTTATGTCATTCTTAAGACAGTGATGGAGACGACCACCGACTCTTTTGATCTAATCGGCACAACTGCTGCACCTGATACTGGCAATGACATTGGGCTGATACACAACACAATATCTCAACACAATGTCTCAACATCATGTCTCTCATACTCTATTCCCTGGCCTCTGTCTGTGGTGTGCTCAGGAATGGAGTGGTTATCTGGGTGACCGGGTTCAAGATGAAGAAAACTGCTAACACAGTTTGGTTCCTCAACCTTGCTGTGGCTGACTTCCTCTTCACTGCATTTTTGCCCTGAGTGTGACTTACACAGCTTTGGATTTCCACTGGCCTTTTGGCAACTTTATGTGCAAGCTGTACACCACCATCAGCTTTCTGAACATGTAGCCAGTGTCTACATTCTGGTGGTGAACAGTGTGGACAGATGTGTGTCAGTGGTGTGGCCTGTCTGGGCTCAGAACCACCGAAATGTACGCAACGCATTCTATGTGAGTCTGTGTGTTTGGGTGGTGGCTTTGATTCTCAGTGCTCCATACTTCATCTTCAGGGACACTGAAAAAGACTGACAAAATCTTCTGCTTCGACAACTATGCTCTTTCTGATGACTTTGAAACACCATCTGTGAAAAAGTTAGGGCAATTTCATCATCAGGCCATTATCCTTACCCACTTCCTCCTGGGATTTGTAGTGCCCTTCACTGTCATTGTCTCCTGTTATGCTGTCATAATTCATCATCTCAGAGGTCTTGTTAGGCAATCAAGGCGCCCTTTTAAGATTATTCCTGCTATTATAATTAATTTTTTCTATGCTGGGCTCCCTTTCACATAATGGTTCTAATTGAACTAGTGAAATTCACATCTGCTACTCACAATCAAAGATTAGATTATGTCACAGCTACCGGGATGCCTCTGGCCACAAGTCTGGCTTTTCTTAATAGCTGACCCAAATACTCAATTTTGCTCCAAAAGGGCCTGATATCCACTTACGAGGACATTATACTGCTGCTGTTCTATCGCAATTTTAAATGAATATCCTCATATGTGGCTCTCATTTTTCTTAGAAACAAAAATCTGGTAATTCTTTGTTTTTACACTCATCAGGTCCCAATCAGCCCAAATATCAAAGAGAAATTACAATGCACGCTGTGGAAGAGTTCTTAGAAGGTTAAATCAGACTTGGTTCATCTTCCCTCTTGGTGCAGATATAAAAACACTAATCGCACTCAGGTGTGGACCAAAAAAACTAAGGGGGAGTTGGTCTCAGGGCAGTTCCAAGCAGTTTGTTTATGGTATGAATGTAATTTGACCTAAATTTCACCAAACCAACTACCAGGTGTAGATTAAGAGTTTGACTCTAACCATAGCCACGTATGCTTTTTATCCTGGGATAATAGACGATGTGCAAAAGTCTGAGGGCCAGGCAACAAGCCGTAAACAAGCCATGTTCTCCAATAGCCAGACCACAGCAGCTTCCTCCTGTATTTGGAGGCCCAAACAAAATGCAAAACGAGAGAACAAACAGCCAGAAATGATGAAGAGAGAAAATGCCAGTGGCCTCAAAATGTAAAGCCATTCCTGTTTTGGGGTTTATCCCATTATTGCACATTACAGTCCACCTGCTGTTAATTTCAGAAATACCAAAGCAGCTGAAACTAATTAACCCCTTCTGCTACTTGAATGAGCAGAAATGACCAGATCAACAACCCAGAAGTTTAATTGACTTGATGCTGTAATCAAATTAATAAGTGTTCCTTTAACTTTTTGAACAGTGTATATATGATAACTTTGATTTTATTATTTTTGATGTAGCAGTTACTTTGTGCAATTATTTTTTTAGTTTTTAACTTCTCTTCTTTGTCTAAACAAACACATGAATAAGCTCTTTCTGTCAGTTTTATTCGGCCTCGGTGGCTTCAGTACATGATGATAATGACAGTTACGACTTTTCTTGCTAACCATGATTTATATTATGAGACCATTTGTGCACAAAACAAAGATTTTTTTTTGTAATGTACATTTATAAATAACAGTCTCACACTCCATGTGTATCAATTCATTCCATCTGTAAGACATCTAACATTGGTGATAATTTATCATTAATAAATCACCAAAAACAGGACACAAAAATTATTAATATAGTTTTTATCAGAGTATGGAAATGTTTATATACTAAATAATTCACAGATAAAAGACAGCAGTCCTGAAAACACAACAGCTGCAGACAACTGAGTTACAACTTCTAATAACTTTAATTGAACAAATCAGTCAGCGTGGTCCAGTTCTTGTCTAATGTGTCTACTACACAGGAAGTTGTTAAAACATCTGTCATTTGTAGAGCATAAATGTTTTTAGTAGACTTCATATGTATTGGAGTTTGACTAAGCTGGCCTGAGCCAAAGCTTTTATCTGTTTGGCCTGGCACCAGGCCTGCAGATAAGTCATTTAGTATACATATGTATAAAAGGTCTGACTGCACAATAGATGTTGGCTAAAATAACAAAAACACAATATTATCTATTAGAAATTAAGTAGCTAACCAATATTAGGAAAGTGAAGTAGTTTCTTTCATATACAGTATGTTACATTTCCACCTGTCTCACTTTTCTTTATTAAACCCAAAGTTCACCTAACAGAGCCATCCTGCCATCGTGCCTCTCTAGCACTCAGCGTCAGCTAGCAGCACTGGCACCTGGACACAGTGTGATTGATCCCTATGAATAACAGAGCCTAAACAAAGTTTTAGACGATTTGCCAGAAGCTTAGTAATCAGCTTATAGTCCACTGTCAATAAGGCTGCTTGCCTCCAGTTTTTAAGAGCCATTAGGTCTCCTTTCTTAGGTGGGAAGGTCAGAACAGCCCTCTTACAACTCAGTGGAAGTTCTCCAGTCCTAATGCACTCAAATATGATTCCTTTGCAGATCTTCTACAATAATGTTTAAAAAACTCTATCCTGGGAGCCTGCGCCATGGCCATCTGAGACAAAGCTGTTAGCAGTTCATCAGGAAGCACAGGTCCATCCAGGAAAGTCTTGTCAGAGTAAGAGATTTGAGGAATGTCTGACAGGAGAAAGTCACTGTCGCATTGTTCTGCTTTAAATAAATAATTCAAAGTAAAACTGAACCCTTTCCTCGCACATATCCTTTACATCTGCAATTATTCTCCCACTGGCAAGACTTAGGCAGTGCATGATCTGCCATGTGTTGTTGATGATGACGATTACTGGTAATAAAAATGTGAGTACCAAACTCAGTTTTGCTCCCGCTTTATTTTTAAATACGCATACGGTACTTGTATGCGCCCTATAATCCAGTGCGCCTTATGTGTGTGTTAAATACAGTAATGGCACACATAACTGAGACTGCGCCTTTTAGTACAGTGCGTCTTATGGTCGTGAAAATACGGTAGTTTATGTCTACGAACAGTGAACACCCGTGTGCACACCTGTGTGGATCAACGCGCTTGTATACAAAAGGTTTTCCCATGTAACGGTCTGCTAGAGGGTGTGGAGGCCCATAGCCCCGTCCCCCAGGGCATGAAGCAGGCATGGAGGAGATCCAGGCTCCAGACATCCAGAGGACCCAGAGTGCGAGAGCCCAAGGAGTACCACCGGAGGGGCATCCGTGCCACCTTCCTGGGAAGGGCTGAGGAGATCCCCAGACGAGGGGGTCACCCAGTAGCCACGGAGCAGAAGCCAGAGGGGGCTGCACCGGCGTGCCCGCCGGCTCTGCCGGCAGCCAGCTGTGCCAGAGTGAACTGAGTTGCAGGCCCCGAGGCCGGAGGCCCGAGGGCCCCCTTTGCCCCGGAAGAGGCCTGACCGAGCGACAGGCATCGGGCCCCGCCAAGTAGCGCTAAATGACACTACTGTGTCATTTACCGCAGCGGTCCCCAACCCCTGGGCCTCGGACCGGTACCGGTCCGTGACTCGTTTGGTACCGGGCCGCGAGAGTTGAGGCTCAGGTCTGAAATGTATGGTTTTCAGGGTTTTTATCGGTTTTCAGCGTTATTTTGTCATCGTTTTTATTGTTAACTTGGTTTTCCTGGGTCTTTTCACGTGTGTTATGAATAAATCTTCTTTTTTTCGGTACCGGTACTAGTTTTATTTTGTTGTATTTATCCGCGACACCTTAAAGGCCGGTCCGTGAAAATATTGTCGGGCATAAACCGGTCCGTGGCGCAAAAAAGGTTGGGGACCGCTGATTTAGCGTGTATCCATAAGATTTGTACAGCAGATCCAAGTTGTGCCTTGAAAACAGGAAAGTCGTCTGCATAGAGGAGAACTTTAATAGCAGGCTTGTACAAAGTGAGGCGTTGTGCTCACATTTGCTGCAAACACTCGTTTTAATTCTGTTACCCTGTTTTGATGCAGAATTCACTTGAAATCACGTAAGAACGGGACTTTTTTTATAATGTGTTCTTGTGAATTAATTGTGTATTGCATACATTTGATTTGACTTTCTGCGAGACAACAGTCGTCCGCTGGCTAAAAAGGTTTTCCAAATACCTCCACGTGATCAAGCCTGGATTTAGAAAAGAACAGCAAAAAAATCTGCACCTCCTGCTTCACATGCAATTTATGTTTGTGTGTTCAGAGGTAGCGGCGAGAGGTGGGACCTCGACTCATCCAGCTGGAGAGCCTGATCAGGAGGCGTCGAACATTAACTCTGCTCTTCCAGGGCACCCTGCAGACTCGGCTGCTGGCAACAGCGAGGGAGTGTGGCCGTCGCTGGGATGGCGTGAACGCCAAACAGGAGTCCATCACAGGTCGACTGCAGGTATGCGAGTCAGACCTTCTGAGAAGGGTTTCACTTTTCTCTCTTCTTTATAATTGACCCTTGTTTTCTTTCTCTCAGCTCCTTGTCTCAGAGTGGGAGGGATTTGAAGCACAAAGGGAGGACCGTGTCGTTTGCTTGGCTGATATGGATGTCCACCTGAGTGAGGTTGACCAGCTGACAGGAAACACCTGTGAAAAGCTGAAACAACTGCAGGTGTTGGGGTTGTTTTGATATGACATATATTTGATATGATACATACGTCAAGAGACATTATCCTAAACTGGACTAACAAAGAACCATGAGTCCAACATGAAACTTACCTTGCATAAGGTAAGGCTGAAGTTCATTGATAATTTTAATCAAAAACTTGTTGTTGAAATATTTTTACTGAACATGCAAACATCTGCTGATGAAAATGTCTTGATTTATTGGTCTGTTATGAAGCTATTGCTATTTCTAATATGTTTGATCACTTTCTGATGTTTTATTCAATTCAATTCAATTTTATTTATATAGCGCCAAATCACAACAAAAGTCGCCTCAAGGCGCTTTATATTGTACAGTAGATCGCACAATAATAAATACAGAGAAAAACCCAACAATCATATGACCCCCTATGAGCAAGCACTTTGGCGACAGTGGGAAGGAAAAACTCCCTTTTAACAGGAAGAAACCTCCGGCAGAACCAGGCTCAGGGAGGGGCGGGGCCATCTGCTGCGACCGGTTGGGGTGAAAGAAGGAAAACAGGATGAAAGACGTGCTGTGGAAGAGAGACAGAGGTTAATAACAGATATGATTCGATGCAGAGAGGTATATTAACACATAGTGAGTGAGAAAGGTGACTGGAAAGGAAAAACTCAATGCATCATGGGAATCCCCGGCAGCCTACGTCTATTGCAGCATAACTAAGGCAGGATTCAGGGTCACCTGGTCCAGCCCTAACTATATGCTTTAGCAAAAAGGAAAGTTTGAAGCCTAATCTTGAAAGTAGAGATAGTGTCTGTCTCCTGAATCCAAACTGGAAGCTGGTTCCACAGAAGAGGGGCCTGAAAACTGAAGGCTCTGCCTCCCATTCTACTTTTAAATACTCTAGGAACTTATTAATTAAACAATACATGTATTAATTGTTGTGTTATCTATAGATATAGTATTTACATATATTTATTTATAGTATAGTAAAAATGTTTAATTATTATTGTTTAAATGACTAATATGTGACATGTATTAGTAGTGATGTTGTGCTGAGGGTTAAAATGCCTTTTTGTCTTTTGCTATATTACGAAATGTCAATAAACCGTTAATATATGTCTATGCTGTGCTCGTATTTATTTTACCCTACTCAAATTCAATTTATGATACATTTTATTTTGAAAGATTTATAATGGTTCTTTAAAGAACCATTTTAAAAAAGGTTCTTTGAAAAACCATTAAAGGTGCCCCAAAGAACCATTTCTTGATGGTCCTTTGGGGCACCTTTAAAGGTTCTTCAATGAACCACTGAAAGAAATGGTTCTTCAAAGAACCATTGTTTGAAAGGTTCTTTGTGGCACCAAAAAAGGTTCTTCTATGGCATCAGTCTAAAGAACCACTTTTGGTTCCAGTTGGCACCTTTATTTTTCTGAGTGTAGAGTAAACCATTTCACCAGTACTACTCCTCTCTTGCCTTTTCCGCCTCCTCCTCTCCACCTTTTTCCCTTCTTTCCCTCCTGTTGTCTCCACTCCCTCCTATCTGAGAATCCTCCTTAACTTCCTGTCCCTCCTCATTCCTCCTCTCAGCTTCTACAGCCTGAATTCCTTCATCACGTTCTTCCTCTCCCCTCTTAGAAAAACCATAGTGGGGGTTGTCTTAAAGGACAATCCAATCTATTATTGCTATCAATAAATTATTTTTGCTTAACTGCTTCCCAACTCATAAGCCTACACCTCCCATCATAATCCAAACATGAGTGCACAAAACACTTACAGAGCGTTACAGTTACAGAGCGACTTGTTTATCTGTTGACTGACTAAAAATATGATCATATTTATCATTTAGACTGCAGAAGACAAATTATATTACTTTACCCCTAACCAGCAGATGAGGTTTTGCTTTAAAAATATAAAGATATAAAAATATATAATATAAAGATATATAATGAAAGATATATAAGTCAGATATATAAGATATATAAGTCAGCATCGGCGATGACCCTAAACCCTAACCATAACCTTTATCTTTTGGAGAAAATGTCATTTTTGATGCATGTTAGTAGGAATCGTTACATTCTCTGCTGACAACGCAACAACTGAGAAAAAGCAAAACTCCGTGTAGGGTTAGATTACTCAACAATGAAGGCTCAGAACTCACAGGCTTAAATATAATGTTTAAAGTAACTGTGGTTGTGAAAGCCACTTCTGGTGAAGCAGAGTGTGTAGGATGAACGTCATCCTGTGAGATCATAGAGCATTTTTAGAAATGTTGCATTAAAAACAAAAGCAAACTGACATTATTACGGGAAATCCTTCTCATTTGTCCAAATCTGGTTTTAATCTGTTTGCAAAGGTTTCTTTCAATAAATCTTTTTTTTTTTTAAATCAGTTTAGCTTCAATCCTCACGTTATGTTTCCACAAGAATCCAACCTTGATGCTGTTGATGTTTTAGTCACATGTTACTTTTTGAAGACACACAAGGTGTTTTTTCAAACTTGTTTCACTACAGCCGTCTTTCACGGCTAATAAAGAGACTTCGTTTAGATTACAAAACAGGATGCTGACAGAAAACCCATACGGTAGCCACTCGAAAACACAGATGATCTCATTTTGGTTTCAGACTTCTTCTGAAAGCCAAATTCAGCAGGTTTTTTTCTCAAAATGGGTTGAACATACCTCCTTTATATTAATGTGTCAAAGTTTGATCAGTGACTCTTCTGGAGTGGATTCATCAACAACCAACAACAGAGCTTTACTAAAGGTAAATAATATTTATTATTTTGCTGCTGTAACATTGTCAGTAATAAACTCAACTAATTTGTTAAGGTTAAGTATATAAGCTAGACTGTTTTCTTTAAGAAAGAGCACCACTTTTGTGAAGATGGTGAGTTTTAACATAATTCCAATGTAATTCTCATTAAAAGAGGAAAAAAAAACACATTTAAATAGATTAAATACAAGAGAATGACTAAATTAACTACACTGATCAAAGCAAATGATCCACTAATTTTTACATTTAGTGACATGAGTGGTAGACTCAGTGGTCAGGTTGGTGAAATAAGCCTTCTTGTGTGTAACTATGACTTTTAAGGACCAATGTATTGTAATAATGTAAAATTTGGTGAAATGAGCAAATTACTTTTTTTCATATAAAAACATCTATTTACTACATATGGAATTTAAAACCCTCTGAGTCAAAGAGTTCGATGTTTTCACAAATGAAACATATGTGACCAGCAGTATTGAATTTATACAGTGGCTTGCAAAAGTATTCGGCCCCCTTGAACTTTTCCACATTTTGTCACATTATAGCCACAAACATGAATCAATTTTATTGGAATTCCACGTGAAAGACCAATACAAAGTGGTGTACACGTGACAAGTGGAACAAAAATCATACATGATTCCAAACATTTTTTACAAATAAATAACTGAAAAGTGGGGTGTGCGTTGACTCAATGTTTTACTTTGTATATGTTCATAATAATAACAACAACAACAACAACAATGATAATAATAATAATTATAATAATAATAACAACAATAATAATAATCCTCTTTTTAGAAACATGAGCCATGAACCTGTTAAAACCAAACATAACTGCAAACATAACCAAACATTCTGCTGGCCGAGAACAGTTTCAGCTCTGGCCCCAGATGTCAGCCTAATGTGTACCTTGATCAAGCCATATAATAAAAACATAATAGTGCAAAAGTAACATGCCGAAACTCTGTTCACACAGTGAATGGACTGATTCTTATATGGCGCTTTCTATTCTCCCGGATTATAGAGAACAGTAGATAGAGCTCAAAGTGCTCTATTCACAGGGGTGCACATAAGTGGTCCACAGGTGTGCATGCGCTGTCAAAATAAAAGACGCGCACCAGATAAGAAGTTGCAACGCGCGCTTGCATAAATAAGATTTTCTGGAGGAGGACAGACATTTGTTTAGAACACTTACAGATGTCAAAGAAGCAAGCTCCTTTAAGCAATTACTTTGGTGTTCCTCCACCTCCAAAGAAATGTCAGAAGGAGTCCAAACCACAAAAGAAGCGCGTATTCTCGGAAAAGTGGTTACAGGAGGTGAGCTGACTTCAAACAAATGATGAACGCACAGAGATGTGGTGCAGAATAAACGGCATATTCCGATAAGTAGGTGACCTGCTCTACCTCCTGAGCTTATCTGCTCTTGCTCTTGACGAAGGCGGTCGCATTTTTCTCCTCTCCTCCTCCTCTCCCTTAGCTTCCCTGCTTAGCCTCTTATGTCCTTGTCTAGTCTCGTGTTTTTTGTATGACTTTTCCCTGGAACAATCTCTCACAGTCTGTTTTCTAAAACCTAAAAGAGGAATTATGGATTTGATCAACTGGTCTCTGAATGCAATTGACACCCCTTTCTCAACGAGAAGTCTGGGCTTGGGTGAGCCTGACTGCTGAAGATTTCTACCTATTCGGAACCATGATAACAGGCTTCTGGCTGATCGGAGCTGGCTTGGTCCTGGCTTATCGAAGAATTAAGAAAGCGGAACCGGCTGTTCAAACCCCCACAAGGCTGCCCGCTGGAATTGAAACGATGGGACGAGGCGTGAGTTTCTCAAAATGGGCTCATTGAGTGCAGCACAGATAAGATCTTGGAAAGGCTACGGCTGCTGTGAATACTCAGAATAAGATCTCTGAGTGCAGACTGGATTACATCTCGGAAGGGCTCGCTCGGCATAACATCTCTGAGCGTAAATTGGATGACATCTCGGGGAGGCACACTGTCGTGAGTTTTTCAGAATCAGCTCCTTGAGCACAAGAATGACAACATCACAGAACGCAAGTATGGCGAAGCTCGCGGCTCTCCAACGGGAGATTGAGAGACCAGTGTTGGACTGTAGAACTGCTTTGAAATTCATATAAGCTGTTCGCACTAAAGTAAAAAGCACCTTCACTTCATGTGGATACCTTCTCGGCGCCAGCTGCGGTTGCAAGGCTGGAGCTGTACAACAACACCCTGATTACAGACTGTGTTTAGTCTGTTCCTTCCTATTCTATGCAAGGCCACCTGGGTTGGCTGGAAGACTGTTTACTTAGCCTGGCACGGCGAAGGACACTGTCTCAGCTGAACTCTGGACACGCACACACATACATATACACTGATATGCACACACTCATCCCCCCTCCCTTTCCAAACGCCTTCGACGCTTATTCCCTTCCGATGCTGACGGTGGATCATGGAGACCAGCGCATAGGCTGCAGGCCCGGATGTACTGTCTAAATCGGCTGTCTCTCACCCTTTACCCGCCCCTGTTGCTTGTCATGTGTTTCTTTGGTGTATTAAGAGTTTTTTCATGTGCTATGTGCAGAGGTGTTTTTTTCTGTTCCCAAACTGATCTCCCTGTTGGAGCTCAGTCTGGGGGGAGTTATTTTTTTCTCCTTATCTTTCCTCATGTTGTGCTTTTCCATGTTATACCCCTCTGACCTGTCTTCCCCATGTGATGTTTTGTGTAATGTATGTATGGTCGGAGGGTAAGATGGCGCCGCCATTGCGTGCAATAGGTCGGCAGCCTTATGAAATTTCCCCCTTGTGGGACTAATAAAGGTATATCAATCAAACAACCCAGTGGTAGACACGAGATTGTATTGTATTGCAACATGGCATTTGGGTCTTCTAACTAAAATAGGAAAATAGGAACATAAATAGTGCCATTATTGCCAGACCTAACCAACATCTGGTTGACGTACACCCTGCCATGGCTCCAGTCGGTCAGAAGTGCCAGCTTGATGCCGGATCCAGGGAAGACCTGTTTTCTATGAGCCTGGGCCACATAAACCAAACCACAATTGGGCCAGATGTGTCATGCCATCACATAAACAGTGCCATCTACCCCAGGCCTGGCCCATATATGGATGACATACCACTTATCATGCCAGAAGTCACCCAGCAGTGCCAGCTTGAGACCAGATCCGGGCCAGACCTGTCTGCTATGTGGGATCTGACTTACAAGTGATAAATGCAGTCAGTGTTTAATTGAAGCAGTTAGTGTTTAAGATTTATTTACAACTAACTAGACATTAAGTACCAATTGAAAAAATGACTAAATATTCAATGCAATTAGTTGTAATAGAAACAAAAAATGAAAGATGAATTTTACATTATGGATTTATCTCTTTTTTTTTTTGATACCACTGCAGGTCCCAAGGCAGTGATGGAGATGACCACTAGATCTTTTCATCAACTCAACACAACCACTGCACCTGTTTACCAGTACGCTGAGTTGAGACATTCTCTCAACACTATGTGTGCCATTTTTCTCTCCCTGGTCTCTGTCCTCGGTGTGCTCGGGAATGGAGTTGTTATCTGGGTGGCTGGGTTCAAGATGAAGAAAACTGTTAAAGCAGTTTGGTTTCTCAACCTTGCTGTGGCCGACTTCTTCTTTTGTGCACTTCTTCCCATTACCGTGACATCCCTGTTACTGTCTCATTGGTCTTTTGGCCAAGTCATGTGCAAGCTAAACACCACTTTAGGCTTTCTAAACTTATCTGTTAGTGTCAGCTTTCTGGTGGTGATCAGTGTGGACAGGTGTGTTTCTGTGGTGTGGCCGGTCTGGGCTCACAACCACCGAAATGTACGTAAGGCATCCTATGTGAGTCTGTGTGTTTGGATGGTGAATCTGATATTCAGCATTCCATGGTTTTTCTTTATGGAAACAAAGGAAATGAATGACACTAAAGCCAAAACCATCTGCTTGCACAAGTTTGACCTTCATGATGACTTTAAACCATCATCTTTCATTCAGCTGGCATTAGTCTCCCGCTTTCTCCTGGGATTTGCAGTCCCCTTCTCTGCCATCGTCTCCTGTTATGCCGTCACAATCCATCGTCTGAGAAGAAGCAGCACTCTGGCAAGGAAATCAAGTCACACTTTTAAGATCATCACTGCCATAATCATTGCTTTCTTTCTGTGCTGGGCTCCCATTCACATTATGGGTCTAATTGAACTTGAGAAACACAGATCTGCTGCTACAAGTGGAACATTAGAGCATGTCCTGGCTATCGGGATCCCTATCACCATCTGTTTGGCTTGTCTCAACAGCTGCCTGAATCCACTGCTGTATGTGTTCATGGGCCAGGATTTTAAGAATCAAGTCCACAAATCTATCCACAACATCTTGGAGACTGCCTTCCAGGAAGAAGTTCCTCCAAATGCAACCACTCAGAACAATAAGAAGTCAGGGTCTGACACACAGTTGTAATGTGATTAAAGAGATAAATACATTGTACTGTACATAGTGACTTTAACTGTGTCTAACAAATAAACTTTTCTTTAAATTCATGGATCCTCTCAAATTATACAGTTAATCTCTTTTGATTTAATAACATGAATTTTAGGATTGTTGATCAAAAGCATTCTCTTTTTTTAAGTATATTATATATTATTACTGTGATATTGTACAGCAAGTCTATACTACCTGTGACTGTCTCGGTCCCTGTGTCTTTTGCCCAAGTTTTGATTTTCGCAATAATTTTTGTATTTGTGTTTATTTATCATGGGGTTTGTACTTTAATTTACAAATTGTGGAAATTGATTGTTTTCTTTCTGGTTGTCTTGGTTTTGTGTTTACGTTTTCTTACTTTTACTTTTTTTTTTAGAACCTAGTTTTTCTCTAATTTTAAGTTTATCCTGTCTGTCCTGTTTTCACCTTCCTAATTTCAGAACTGTTGTCTCTGTGCTTCTTGTCTTGTGACTTCCTGTTTGACCTTGAAGCGAGATCGATCAACTGCAGACCAGACAACAAACGACAGAGGCACCAGACAAGTGCTATCAAACGATGAGTTTATTAACACCGGAGAGGAAACATCAGCATATGGCTTCCTCTGTCAAAAATACATTGAATGCTGGTTTTATAGCATAGAAAATTAACACCCACACATAAACGTCAATACAGGTCAAAAATACATTGTGTACAGTCATTGTTTACAGACAAGGGTATATCTTGTACATCTCTAATAACTATAAACAGACATAACTTAACAGACATAACTTCTCTTTTCTATAACACCTGCCTTTTAAGGTAATAAACTTCAAGCTTCAGGGTCTCTAAGAGCTAATAATGGACCCTCGTCATCAATCACTAAGTAGACAGAATTGGCGCAGGTCTCAAAAAGAAGCAGAAGACACTGGGCCTTCGCTCAGGCCTGCTACTAGATTAATATGTGTATTGTAAGCATGCATGCAATTAACCTGCTATGTGCTCATCTTCCCTCAACATGTATCACCTGGACACTCTCACCAGTGAAGCTTAAAACCCTCTTGGATGGAACATCAACTCTAAACAAGCACAGATATGCATTGTGTATAGAATGAACTCAACCTGTGAATAGAATGAATGTGATGACAAACATATTCAATGCAATATGAACCCTGTAAGAAATATTACTGATAAAATAATACTGTAAACCATGTTATTAATGCATTCATCATAAGGCAGATTATATCGTAGCAATAAAAGAATCTCTGAATCCCAACAACCTTCATTCATTTGAATGAGCTCTGGTGCCAGAGTGCCATGTGAGGGGTTTTACCTAGTGAGCTGTGTGTTTGTAGCTAGTGAGCTGTGTGAGTGTTTGGTGGTTGCAGCTAGTGAGCTGAAGCTTGTGATTGTTTGCTCCTGCTTGGCGGAGAGGAGTGTGTTTGGTTACTAACCCTTTTCTGACTTACTTTTCAGTTTACTGACCGACGTTTGAGTTTTGTTTTGTTTCTTTAAATGGTGATAGTGGCTTATCCGTCTCTTTTAGTTGAGTTATTAATAGAAACTTTAATAAAACTCTTTAATTTAATCATTTTGCCTCTCTGTCTCCTTTTTCCGACCCGGACACTTTTTGTTACTTTCCCTAATCGCCTGGACCCTTTTAGGGGAACGTAACAGCTAGTTCTACAACTCATTTGATGAGAAATCATTAAAATCACAGAAAACACATTACATATACCAGCAGAGGGAGCTGTTTTATATAAACGCTTCAGTGTTAAAGGGCAGCAGCCTAAAGAGGAAAACAAGCCTTCAGGTGGCTCTGTTTTATATACAAATGGTAGATACAGGAGATGTGAGTTCTCCTTCCTTTATTTCATTTTGTTAAACAGAATTTCCCTATTTATCCTTTATGCTCATGTACACATTCTTTTACCTTTTTCTCCACAATTTTCTCGTAACAAAATCCACAACACCAAATCATACTGTTAACCCACATGGTTACTTTGTTTTCTGTCTATAAATATACAAAATAACTGCATTAGCTCACAGAGTCCTTTACAAAAAAGTTTCTGTTTAGTATCGTTAACACTGATCAGTTTGCTTTGAATCCTTTTCTATATATCTTAAGATTCACATACAAAGGTTTTCAGTCTTTAGAATTGCATTTGGATTAGATAACTCACACTAGTAACCTGTTTTAGGCAGTAAAGGTAGAGATGAGACAACTAAGTTGTGTTCTGTCTGCAGGCTCTTTCTCATCTGTTGTCAGGTCATCAGCCTACCATACCCAGCTTTAGTTCCCCCTTGTGGCAAAGCTGCACAATTACATTTCCATAAACCCATGTAAAATTCTTTTTAATACTAAAGTAAGCAAGACCTCTTCACCAATTAACTGGTAAAACAAATTATATTTGTGACCATATATTTGCATCATAAAACACAGGTATGCTTTTACTCCAATGTCAGTGTGTTTGAGATCATTGTCATTGCAGCTCAGTTTCAAACTGGGACTACTTCAGATTTTTTTAAAGGGTTAAAGGGGATTTTTTAGGTTTTTATTGTGACATAAATGTTTCTTTTTTCTTCAAAGCAATTATAAAGAAAAACATGATGAATGAATAAGTTGGGACTCATCCTGGATTCCTGTCCTTGGTCCCCATTTATCTGTAAGTGATCATGCACTTGTTCTTGGAGCAACTTCAGTGTTTCCCAGTAATGAGCAAAGCAAGGCTTTGTGAAAAAAAATGACACATTCAAAGCCGTTATGCAATAGTTTCAAAACAATCTGAAACCAAGCTTGACAGTGACACCTACTGGCCACTTTTGCTATTGTCACATCTTGATAATACTCCCCTGTGAAATAATGATGCATTGCATTGCTACCAATGCAGAATTCTCAAGAATGATTAATGCATGTTTTGGAGAAATACCCATAAAAACAAGGAAGGAAAATGCTGAGACTTAAAGAAAAGCTGTGACTGTAACATACACGTGTATTCTGGGATCTGGCAGCATATTGTATTGACTAGCAACTAGCTGTGTTTTTCGATAGCCCAGGACACAGCTGTGGACTTCTCAGTGTCAAGCAGTGTGCACACCCAGAAGTCCTGTACAATTCATAACTAAAATAATATATTCAAAACAGAAAATACTTGTGATTGGCTATCAATGGAGAGAGGCCATGGTTTAAACTTTAGCCCTCCCTAGTTAGTCCTCCTTGTGGCCTTTCCGCATGGCAATCGTACCTGTCCTCCAGTCAGGGGTCTTGTGCTGTATGAGAAAAGTCTTCCCTAGTTCTGCAGGTGTTACAGATAGGTTTTATCTCTACATTTTTTCCTCTAGGGTGGGGTCAGCCTTAAAGTGTCTGTACCTTGCTGCGGGACCACAAATACAGGAACACCATCCTCCCATAACCCCCACACATTCCTAAGGCAGCTGCTCCTTGGTTATGCTCTGTGTTAGTGTCAGGGTGTACCAGTCTACCTTCAACACCCCCCTTCACACCAAGGAGTTAAATACTTTCTAATAACGAGTTTATCAGCTTTAATTGCAGTGTATGTTCGTAATAATGTTAAAAAGAAACTGAAATGTGTTTCTAACAGTGACTCATGTGTAAATAGATAACTTTTGCATGGCCGCTTGAAAAACCTCTTCAAAAATAGATAAGGCAAGAAATATATAACTACTTACAATAGTAATTTCAAACATATATAACAAAACACCTATTATCTAGTTTGCACATAAATCAGACTGGAAACTTGTTGAATAGGGGATTAATCGAAACCTGAGAGTTCAAAGTTCTTCGTAAAGTAAACAAGTGAAAAAAAAAAGGGTTACACATATCCATGTGACTATGAGAAAGGAATTCATACAGGCTAAACTAACTTGCACACACACATAAATACAGACATGCAAAACAACATGGAGCAAGAAGCCACATGTGTTGAGTAACTGTGGTAGTTCATGATATAGTTTTGGTTTTGGTTGAACTATGTAAGACCTAGTGGATAAGAAATGGGCATTTTGTTTCTTTATTTAATTCTTATTTGATGGGAATCATAATTTAGTTTTACATTAATTAAAGTACTTTTGCTCAGCAGCTACACAGTGATTATTGTGTGGATGCTGATTAAGCATCCACACTATTGAGTTCCTGTTTCTCTTTATTATGTGTGCCTATGCCAAGAGGCACACATATTACTATTCGTCGGATTTATTATGTGTGCCTATGCCAAGAGGCACACATATTACTATTCCTCGGATTTATTATTATTATTATTATTATTATTATGTGTGCCTATGCCAAGAGGCACACATATTACTATTCCTCGGATTTATTATTCTTATTATTATTATGTGTGCCTATGCCAAGAGGCACACATATTACTATTCCTCGGATTTATTATTCTTCTTCTTATTATTATTATTATTGTGTGGATGCCCTAAAGGGCTTCCACACAATTGTTTTCCTGTTTCTCTTTATTCTTTATTGTGTGGATGCCCTAAAGGGCTTCCACACAATTGTTTTCCTGTTTCTCTTTATTCTTTATTATTCTTGGGGTTTCCGTACACTTTTTGCCGCTTAACTACTGCCTCAGTTTTCAGCCGATTTTCTCAGTTCAAACTTTAAAAAATTCTGCTCTTTCTGCTAATGTGTGCTATGACTTTTGGTGCTCATAACTTCTATACTTTTTGAGATATTGAATTTTTTTTGCAATATTTTTTGCCCATTTTTGCACATCATCAGTGGCCTCACTAGTTTTCCTTGCCCGGTTGAGCTGTGTTTTAGCTCAGTGAGATAAGCAGCCGTTCTCAGACTGGGAGGCCCGGGTTCAAATCCCGCTTATGGCAACATTTCTTTCAGTTAACAGTTAAACTTTTTTAACTCTTTTCAACACAAATTTCAGCTTTTCCACCCCTTTTCAGCAAAATTTTCAGTTTTTTCACCACTTTTCAGCACAAATCCCAGCTTTTTCAGCTGTTTTCAGCAAAAAAAACTCTTTTCAGCAGAATTTTGAAAAGAGTTCTGCAGAACTCTTTTCAGCAGAAATTCTGCTGATTGAACTCTTTTCAGCAGAAATTTCAGAATTTTCACCTCTTATCAGCACAAATCTCAGCTGTTTTCAGAAAAAAACTCTTTTGAGCAGAAATTCTGCTGATTCATCTCTTTTCAGCGCAACTTTCTGCTTCTTTACCTCTTTTTAGCAGAAATTCTGCTGATTCACCTCTTCTGCAAAGTTTTCAGCCCTTTCACCTCTTATCAGCACAAATCTCAGCTGTTTTCAGAAAAAAACTCTTTTGAGCATAAATTCTGCTGATTCATCTCTTTTCAGCGCAACTTATTGCTTCTTTACCTCTTTTCTGCAGAAATTCTGCTGATTCACCTCTTTTCTGCAAAATTTTCAGCCTTTTCACTTCTTCTCAGCACAATTCTCAGCAGCTTCTGCTCATTTAGCAAAATTGCCCCTTTCTCCATCTCTTGTTTTTGCGAGAATGAGTTTGGTTCAGTGAGATGAGCAGCTGCCTTGAGACCAGAACGGCCAGGTTCAAATCCCGGTCATGGCAAAACCTGTTTTCAGTTTTCTCTTTTGTTCTTTTGTTCTACCTCTTTTCTGCAGATATTCTGCTGATTTATCTCTTTTCTGCAAACTTTTCAGCCTTTTTGCCTCTTCTCAGCACAAAAAATGAGCAGCTTCTGCTCATTTTAGCAGAATTGTCAGTCTCTCCTCTTCTTTTTTGAGAGAATGAGTTTAGCTCAGTGAGATGAGTAGCTGCCTTGAGTCCAGGAGGGCCAGCTTCGAATCCTGCTCAGCGCAAAACTTTTTTTTTCACCACCATACAACTTTTTGCAACTTTTCATCTTTTTCAGCTTTTCAGCAGACAGCTTCAGCGTTAAGGCATCCACACAGCATTTTCGCAGGAAATGCAAACTTTTTCTAGTTATTCTTGGGGTTTCCGTACACTTTTTGCCGCTTAACTACTGCCTCAGTTTTCAGCCGATTTTCTCAGTTCAAACTTTAAAAAATTCTGCTCTTTCTGCTAATGTGTGCTATGACTTTTGGTGCTCATAACTTCTATACTTTTTGAGATATTGAATTTTTTTTGCAATATTTTTTGCCCATTTTTGCACATCATCAGTGGCCTCACTAGTTTTCCTTGCCCGGTTGAGCTGTGTTTTAGCTCAGTGAGATAAGCAGCCGTTCTCAGACTGGGAGGCCCGGGTTCAAATCCCGCTTATGGCAACATTTCTTTCAGTTAACAGTTAAACTTTTTTAACTCTTTTCAACACAAATTTCAGCTTTTCCACCCCTTTTCAGCAAAATTTTCAGTTTTTTCACCACTTTTCAGCACAAATCCCAGCTTTTTCAGCTGTTTTCAGCAAAAAAAACTCTTTTCAGCAGAATTTTGAAAAGAGTTCTGCAGAACTCTTTTCAGCAGAAATTCTGCTGATTGAACTCTTTTCAGCAGAAATTTCAGAATTTTCACCTCTTATCAGCACAAATCTCAGCTGTTTTCAGAAAAAAACTCTTTTGAGCAGAAATTCTGCTGATTCATCTCTTTTCAGCGCAACTTTCTGCTTCTTTACCTCTTTTTAGCAGAAATTCTGCTGATTCACCTCTTCTGCAAAGTTTTCAGCCCTTTCACCTCTTATCAGCACAAATCTCAGCTGTTTTCAGAAAAAAACTCTTTTGAGCATAAATTCTGCTGATTCATCTCTTTTCAGCGCAACTTATTGCTTCTTTACCTCTTTTCTGCAGAAATTCTGCTGATTCACCTCTTTTCTGCAAAATTTTCAGCCTTTTCACTTCTTCTCAGCACAATTCTCAGCAGCTTCTGCTCATTTAGCAAAATTGCCCCTTTCTCCATCTCTTGTTTTTGCGAGAATGAGTTTGGTTCAGTGGGATGAGCAGCTGCCTTGAGACCAGAACGGCCATGTTCAAATCCCGGTCATGGCAAAACCTGTTTTCAGTTTTCTCTTTTGTTCTTTTGTTCTACCTCTTTTCTGCAGATATTCTGCTGATTTATCTCTTTTCTGCAAACTTTTCAGCCTTTTTGCCTCTTCTCAGCACAAAAAATGAGCAGCTTCTGCTCATTTTAGCAGAATTGTCAGTCTCTCCTCCTCTTTTTTTGAGAGAATGAGTTTAGCTCAGTGAGATGAGTAGCTGCCTTGAGTCCAGGAGGGCCAGGTTCAAATCCTGCTCAGCGCAAAACTTTTTTTTTTCACCACCATACAACTTGTTGCAAGTTTTCATCTTCTTCAGCTTTTCAGCAGACAGCTTCAGCGTTGAGGCATCCACACAGCATTTTCGCAGGAAATGCAAATTTTTCTAGTTATTATTATTTTCCTTTTTCCGCCTGAAATTTTGCAGTGTATCTCGACCCGCAGTTTTTAGACAAGCTTCATATATGTTACCTCATTTTGTGCGGCTGGATCTGGAATGGTGTGCTATGACTTTTGGTGTTTATGAATATTATAGTTTTTTAAATATTAATATTTTAGTGAAAATTTTCCCGCGCTCCTCTGCCAAACAGTTTTGAGAATAGGGGTACATATGTTACATCATTTTGTGCGGCTGGAGCTGGGCTAGTATGGTGTGACTTTTGGTGTTTATAACTTTTATAGTTTTTGAAATATTTAGATTTTAGTGCAAATTTAGGCCAATTTCTAGGCTCCTGAGAAAGATTCTGCTTTTGGCACCATGGAAACAGACTTCATTTGTGGTGTCTTGGCTCTCTCTAGTGGTATACCGGGAGTAGTACAGCCGAAAAGATTTATCCTTGTGTTGAAAACTCCATATCCCACAATTCATAGCACGCCTCTACAGATTGAACAATGGCGGCCACCACTTCGTTTTATATGTCTTTTATTCATGTTTCTAGGTCACAAAATAAGCTTTTAAGATATTTTCAGGCGAGAATGTAGGTGTGTAAACTTCAAATATCTGCTTGTTTTATCAAGACATCCCATATTTAGCGACAGTGCTCTGACTACTTCGGTCCTGCCTGACAGCTAGCCGGCTACCTAGCTAGCTGCCGCACTTGGCTGCAAATGGATAGCGAGGGGACTCTCTCTCTCTCCTTTCACCTCCCCGGTCTCTCGCAAATGCTCGCATAGAATCGGAGTTACAGCTGGATGTGGAAAAAATAACTGAGTTGTTTGGTGGTGGAGCTACAACAGAGGGCAGCTACCCACCGGTGTGTGACACAAAGGACATGCCGCCAACGAGACATATGAGGCCGGGCAGGCGATTGCTAACGCGGTGGTCAATCATGGATCAGGGAAAGCGAAGGCAGGAGCGTGAGGTGAACTGAATTTCAGGTAAGAAGTTATGAACTGCACTCTATTTGGGTCAGATATAAACAGAGTTTAGGTGTAGTTTATTTTCGTTGTGCTGACTTTTTACAATCGTACTGCGTGCTAGCTAGCACGACGGGAGTTTATATACAGCTGTGTGCGCGCTAAGTTACTGACGTTGGACTTTATTTTATTCATAATGGTTAGTTCGTAGAGTTGCCGTACAAACGGAATCGTGCCACATTCAGAGAAAATATTACGATTTATTCTGTTGTTACGAAGCCTCCCCTGTCATTCTCTCGCCTGTTGAAACTTCAGTCATGAAACTGATCAATGATCGGCTTTTCTCTCTTGTTTGTTTATCGCGCTAAACAACAGCAGCACGTTTAAGCTTGATCAGCTGTTGTTAGAATCATGGATCAGGGAAAGCGAAGGCAGGAGCGTGAGGTGAACTGAATTTCAGGTAAGAAGTTATGAACTGCACTCTATTTGGGTCAGATATAAACAGAGTTTAGGTGTAGTTTATTTCCGTTGTGCTGACTTTTTACAATCGTACTGCGTGCTAGCTAGCACGACGGGAGTTTATGTACAGCTGTGTGCGCGCTAAGTTACTGACGTTGGACTTTATTTTATTCATAATGGTTAGTTCGTAGAGTTGCCGTACAAACGGAATCGTGCCACATTCAGAGAAAATATTACGATTTATTCTGTCTACGAAGCCTCCCCTGTCATTCTCTCGCCTGTTGAAACTTCAGTCATGAAACTGATCAATGATCGGCTTTTCTCTCTTGTTTGTTTATCGCGCTAAACAACAGCAGCACGTTTAAGCTTGATCAGCTGTTGTTAGAATTCATTTGCTTTTAATTTCTAGTATCAGCTGATGTTTGCTGCAGCCACAGCTGTAAAAACGGCTGTTCCAAACCAGATATCCTTACTGAATCATCAGAGCTGAACAGGTGATGGAGAAACAGGTTTACCCTTAGGTGACATGAATGAGTTGAAGGGAAGTTATGAACTGTTTCTGAGAGACAAACACCAAGCTCATTTTTTTGTGTAGCTGACAGCTGGTAACTGTGCAGGGGCGGATCTAGCAAAGCTTTTGCCAGGGGGCCAGGTAGGGCATTAACAGAGAAAGGTGGACATAAAGATATACTTTTCTTTCTTACTCTCATATAAAATATTTAGCTTTTATTAAATAGTTATCTGAATCTCACAACCAAAGTTTGTATAATAATACACAAGATTGGCTGTAGACCATTGTTCATAATTCAGAACACTGTGTAGAAATAACAAAAAACAAAAAGTGAATGCATGTGTGAAAAGTGGTCTATAATGTAATGCTTCAAAGCGTGTTCATGCAAACATTGTCGGGTCTGCCGTGGTACAATGGGACTTCTGCTCATGAACCTGTGTGCACAGCGTCTGCAAATCGGCGCTGTACGAAGTAACTTCATCTTTACACAAAACTGTAAGCTGTCATCTGTGAAGCGTGAGCGGTGTTTGTTTTTACCATAGTTCATGGTGGAGAATGGCTGCTCTTCTGAGTTTTGCTGTCTGTAGCCGTATGAATGGCAACTACAGTGATTAGCAGCGGCATAGGCACACATAAAATTTCTTCTGAAATTTTCGCTTTCTAGTTATGTGTGCCTATGCCAAGAGGCACACATATTACTATTCGTCGGATTTATTATGTGTGCCTATGGAAAGAGGCACACATATTACTATTCGTCGGATTTATTATTATGTGTGCCTATGACAAGAGGCACACATATTACTATTCCTCGGATTTATTATTATTATTATTATTATTATTATTCTCCAGTTTCCGCCTGAAATTTTGCAGCGAATCTCGCCCCGCAGTTTTGAGACAAGCTTCATATATGTTACCTCATTTTGTGCGGCCGGATCTGGAATGGTGTGCTATGACTTTTGGTGTTTATGAATTTTATAGTTTTTTAAATATTAATATTTTAGTGAAAATTTTCCCGCGCTCCTCTGCCAAACAGTTTTGACATTAGGGTTACATATGTTAGATCATTTTGTGCGGCTGGAGCTGGACTACTATGTTATGACTTTTGGTGTTTATAACTTTTATAGTTTATTAAATATTAATATTTTAGTGCAAATTTAGGCCAATTCATCTTTTGGCGCCAAATAAACAGACTTCATTTGTGGTGTGTTGGCGCCATCTTTTGGTCCCATTGAAACAAATTTCAAACTTCATTTGTGGTGTGTTGGCTCTCTCTAGTGGTATGTCCGGAGTGGTACGGCCTGTCTACCCTTATTTGGGTAGCAATGACGACACTAAGCAATGACGACACTATCAACGGCGCGTCTCTTCGCTCCTCCTCCGCTTTGAAATTGACCGTAAACGTGCTTTTCTGAGACAGCGTCGCTATCTCTTCGGTGGTAACGCGTCTTTCTCCCCCTCCTCCGCTTTGGAATTGAACTTACAGGGATTTTCTGAAGTGTTTACTAAGACACCCGTAAGCTTTTACAAGGTAAGTGTATCTCTCTCCCTCTGGTTTGAAATGTAGGTTTGAAAGAGATTTTTTCGTGTGTTTCTGGGTGAGCTCTTTCTCTGGATTTCGGCACTGTGCTAAAGCTAGCTAGCGGATATTGAGCATAGCTAAGCCTCTTTGGCCCTCGTTTGACATTGACTTTGAAAGGAATTTTCTATGTTTGGACGCTAATATGTACAAAATGACTGTGGTTAGACGCTGATCGGCTAATTTAAGCGTATCTGCGTCCCTCTGCTTTGAAATGTAGGTTTGAAAGATTTTTTTTGTGTGTGTTTCTGGGTGAGCTCTTTGACTGGATTTCGGCACTGTGCTAAAGCTAGCTAGCGGATATTGAGCATAGCTAAGCCTCTTTGGCCCTCGTTTGACATTGACTTTGAAAGGAATTTTCTATGTTTGGACGCTAATATGTACAAAATGACTGTGGTTAGACGCTGATCGGCTAATTTAAACGTATCTGCGTCCCTCTGCTTTGAAATGTAGGCTTGAAAGAGATTTTTTTCGTGTGTTTCTGGGTTAGCTCTTTGTCTGGATTTCGGCACTGTGCTAAAGCTAGCTAGCGGATATTGAGCATAGCTAAGCCTCTTTGGCCCTCGTTTGACATTGACTTTGAAAGGAATTTTCTATGTATGAACGCTAATATGTACAAAATGACTGTGGTTAGACGCTGATCGGCTAATTTAAGCGTATCTGCGTCCCTCTGCTTTGAAATGTAGGTTTGAAAGAGATTTTTTCGTGTGTTTCTGGGTTAGCTCTTTGTCTGGATTTCGGCACTGTGCTAAAGCTAGCTAGCGGATATTGAGCATAGCTAAGCCTCTTTGGCCCTCGTTTGACATTGACTTTGAAAGGAATTTTCTATGTATGAACGCTAATATGTACAAAATGACTGTGGTTAGACGCTGATCGGCTAATTTAAGCGTATCTGCGTCCCTCTGCTTTGAAATGTAGGTTTGAAAGAGATTTTTTCGTGTGTTTCTGGGTTAGCTCTTTGTCTGGATTTCGGCACTGTGCTAAAGCTAGCTAGCGGATATTGAGCATAGCTAAGCCTCTTTGGTCCTAGTTTGAAATTGACTTTGAAAGGAATTTTCTATGTTTGACGCTGATATGGTCGGCTGCATCCTTCGGAGGACCCGGCCTTCGCGGTCTACGTGGGGCCGGTCCTTCGACAGCCTTTGTCTCCTGGCTGTGACGTAATTGGCCTTCAAACGCGGCCTCTGGAGGATGCAGCCGACGTTTTGGGACACAGCTTTCGACTGTATTCCAGCGGTATCGTTTGTAATTAAAACTTTTAACAGGCTACTGTCGCGTCCGAATCAATAGCTTCGTTGTACCGCGTTTCACACCTCTTTTCTGTCTTCATAAGGCGTTAACTACAGCAGTCTTTAATACCTCAACTCTTGTTCAGCCAAGGTAAGTGTCCCCCTTATATTTTCTGTGTGTGTTCAGGTGATATCTAGAAAATAGAGCTGTTGTTTGTAATTAAAACTTTTAAGATTAGATGGTACAGTGTTTTTACTCTCTTCCAAACAGTAAAGTTCCTCTTTGTCTCTCAGTGGAAATCTAAACCAGACAGTACAAGGCTACATTTCAGCGTTACAAGCCAATCAGTTTGCTAATTGTTCTGTGAGATTTGTTTGCAAAGTTTAAGGTGTTAAGCAGGAGCTGGCATTCTGCCAGAGCCTCAGCCAGAGCCTCCAGCAACGAGACTGCCTGTCAGCCTTGCAAGGTACCCAATTTTCCAATTACTCTATAACAAAACTGTTGTGGGCAACAAGACTGTCTCCTATGTTTGCAAGCCAATCACTTTGTTCTTGTAAGATTTGTTTGAAAAGTTTGAGGTGGTAACTGTGAGCTGTGAACATCGGGTTTGCTTGCTGCTGGCATCGACCAGCGTCTCAGCAACAACACTGCTCCCAGCTTTGCAAGGTAATTACTTTCCCAATTACTGTACACCAAAATGATAACTGTCGTGGTCAACAAATCTGCCTCCCAACTTTCAAGGTAATCACTTTCCCAATTACAATATACAAACTGTTATGGAACTTTACTTAACAAAGCCTTAAGACCGGGTAGTGACACTATCAATATGTCTATTTAAAGAAAAGAGATTTTTTTTTTTTTTTTTTGTTCTTGTAGTCATCTTGTCTATCAATGTATCAGAGGGTTAAAATAAAAAATTGCTTGAAATGCCAATAATTAATATTCTGTTTTATGCTGACATTCTACCAGATGCGAGAAAAAATAAAAGATCCCAGGCACAAAAGAAGCGCTGGAAACCACTGACTGGTCGATCCTGCTGTCCCAATGCTCACTGGCCACAACCAAGATGAGCCAGTCAGTAGTTTTCCATGTGACCAGGTAATGAGGATATGGTAGTGATCACAGACAGTCGAACAGTTTTCCAAACACGTTTGAGACAGTTAAGAACACTAACCCATACAGTTTAGGATTTTTTGTTATAATGTCACACAACTGGCATAACAGTGCATGGTATGCAGAACATTTAAATGAAATGAATGTGTCAGGTCACTTAATGTCTTCTATACCCTTTTTCCTGGGTTAGCAGACGGCATCAGCCAGGTTATCTTTGGAAACACAGGATAGACCCACCTCCTTATGTTCCCCAGGTACCAAGGTAAATATCAAAAATATTCCTTATTAAGAAATTACAAGGTATGCCCACCCATAGGGCTGCTCGATTATGGCAAAAATGATAATCACGATTATTTTCACTGAAATCTAGATCTCCATTATTTGACAATATTTATTTAACAATAACAATGTATTGAGTAATGGCTTTAAAGATTGTCATAAAATAGTGTGCAAATACTGATAACAGTGTAAATGTTTGCAATATAAAAAATAAACATGTATGTTTAGTGAACTTTACAGTGTTGCTCCGTGGTGCAGCTATGACATTGTAGCAAAGTTTACACACTATGTCTACTTGATCCACGTCTGACTTCGCGAACCCATAATGTTTCCACACCACTGAAGGTTTTTTTTTTTTGTTTTTTTATCTCTTTTCAACCAAGGGCAGTCACTCTCCTCTCCAAATAACTTCTGCTTAGCTTTCCGAGCTTCCCTCTGTTAGCTCCTCTAAAATTGTTGTGACGCGTGTTCGAAATGCAGAGAGGTGCGCTCGATTTGCCACATGGAGCAGCGCGAGAGAAAAGCACGAGGGAGGTGCTAATAATAAACTCATTCTCTCGACTCCTTTTTTAATGATCGTTGAAAGCCCAGATCATAATTTCGATTAAAATTAGATTAATTGAGCAGCCCTACCACCCATGTGTATAACCAGTCTGTATATATCTGATCTTTGGTGTCTATAACCACAGTTGATATGTAGTCTTTCACTTAAAGCATGTTTGCTAACTCAATTTTGTCTAATTTCTATCCAAAACAAAGGAAAACATGACAAAGGGTTTGTTTGTTTTTTTATAGCTCTGAACAGGTAATTCTGATGTGGTAGTGAGCACATACAATATATTTTTATAACACTTACCCATACAGTTGACCATTTCTATTTTTGTAATCTTACCCAACTGGCATAACAATTCATGCCATGCATTGCATTGTAAAGTGAAATTAAAGTGTCAGGTCACTTAATGTCTTAACATTATATTCTTTTTTGCCTGGGTTAGCAGACAGCACCAGCCAGCTTGTCCTTGGAAACGGAGAATAGACCCACCTCCTTATGTCGTCCAGGCAGCAAGGTAAATTTAAAACTGTATTCCTCCATTAAGGATTTATAGTGGACAGTTACATTACCATTAAATGTTAAAGACATATGGTTACATGTTAGCCTTATGCAAACACCTAAGAATTTTGTTGTCTCGCTTCTGTTAGTTTTGTTTAAAGTTACACTCACTTTCAAATTTCTTAGTAGTTATGCAAACAGCTGGAATTTTTTTGTTATTGCTTTGTAAGTTTAGTAACTGCTACTGTTTCATGTTTTCTTTAAAGTATCCAGTGTTACACTCTATTTCAAATCTGTTAGTAGGTTTTCTAATTTTGATTAACTGTATTATCAGAGTTCAGAAAC